>NC_086453.1:190488076-190590576 GCF_028390025.1 Pseudophryne corroboree | reverse complement strand
GGAGGGACATAGAGGGAGGAGCCAGTGCACACCAGTATTCTAATGCTTTCTTTAAGTGCCCTGTCTCCTGCAGAGCCCGTCTATTCCCCATGGTCCTTACGGAGTCCCCAGCATCCACTAGGACGTTAGAGAAATGATATATAGTCTCTGGCTTTAACGCTCGGAGCTATTCATTTGGACTCCCGTATACCCCTCCCGATAGCCTTGTTAAAGTCTGTTAAAGTACCGTGTTAACGGACATTAATACAGAATCCATGAAAAATTCACAGATTAGTTCGTTAATGCGGTTGCGGCACCCATTAACCCCCAAGTTAGATTCTTTTTTTGCGATCTGCTGAAGCAGGTGAAAAAAATCCACCTTGACTGCTGACTTCGGGCTAACTGGAAACCCCAGGGAAATAAATTAATCCACAGGCAGCTACCACGGCTAAACTGAATTCTCCCTTATGCTGGGTACACACTGACAGATATATTGGCCAATCAGTTGGTTGTCCAATATATCTTTTGCTGATCTGCAGGTGTGTACAAGCAATAGGTCTGTTGCATCTGCTGTGCAACACAGCAGATGAACAATATATCTGCAAATATATTAGTGCATCTTTCAGTGTGTATGAACAATCCCCCTCTGCATATATAGCTGCAGATAGATTTAACAGCAGATATATCTTTAAGATACATTGGTGCATCTTTCTGTGTGTATGAACAACCACCATCTGCAGATATATCAGCAGATCGATTGAACTGCAGATATATCTGCCAGTGTGTACCCAGCTTTAGTCTATCATATCACCAGGAACCAGTGACATCACTAAAGCAAACCAACAAAATGGTTGCATCCACAAATGTTCAGTTCAAAAAATAAACCTCTGTTTATGCATTTCAATTTAGGTGGGAAAAGGTTTAGTATTTGGTTGATCAAGATAACCAAAGCCACAGAATATTGCCCCTAGTGGCTAATTGTTCATAAAACAGTAAAATATACACTTGTTCAGCAATATGATGGAAAAAGCCATCTCTCCGACCTAGATATAGCCCTGTTTATTAACCCCTTTGCTATGAGTGAGTGAGACTCGTTATTTTGCATGTACCTTTAATTACTTACCTGGCACCCAGCAACCAGGCTTTTACTGGCATGGTCACATCTCATGTGACTACAGCCTTTCCCCCTGACCCTGAGAATTTAAGAAAGAAAACACTTCTGCACGTCAGTTCTACCGACATTAAATGGCTCGGGTACCAAATTAAAAACTACTTTGAGGGGGACTGAAGTTCCCCTGAGCACTATGCCACTGGGGTCACCATCAGCCTTTTGAGTGTGATGCTAGGCAGGTGGACTGACCAAGTCCCCTTTGAAACAAACTCCGCTGCACCTTGTATTCATGGCAGGGGGGAGAGATTTGGGTAATGCTTACAGGGGAGTACAGAGCCACTAGAGCGTAATATTATAGAGGTTATCTTTTACAGCTGGGGTGGGGCTTACATCTACAAAATAGGCCTATGGGGTGGGAAGTAATGTTAACGGGTCTCCAAGATACAGCCCCAGGGTAGTGCTACATAAACCTTAAGTGTACTTTTATATTTACCACAATTTCTATTTATTTGTTTGTAAATAGGTATTAATTAACAAAATAAATGGCCATTTCAAATACATTTTTTAAAAAGTATTAATCAGTTAAGTTGTTAAAACTGTGGACAAAGGGAGGGACCTGCACAAAATACAAAAAAAAGAAAAAATTCCTTTCCCCAACCAGCCTGGCTGACCGGTAGTAGCTCGCCTGCAGCGGGAACACAAAGAGCAAGCACCATTATTGAAGTCCCTTTCTTGTAAAATAAAGGTAGAAAATGGGGAGACTAAGGGCCTAATTCAGACCTGATCGTAGCAGCAAATTTGTTAGCAGATGGGCAAAACCATGTGCACTGCAGGGGGCAGATATAACATGTGCAGAGAGAGTTAGATTTGGGTTGGGTGTGTTAAAACTGAAATCTAAATTGCAGTGTAAAAATAAAGCAGCCAGTACTTACCCTGCCCAGAAACAATATAACCCACCCAAATCTAACACTCTCTGTACAGGTTATATCTCCCAGCTCCCGCCCGGTTGCACATGGTTTTTCCCACCTGCTAACAAATTTGCTGCTATGATCAGATCTGAATTAGGCCCTAAGTCCTTACGTATATACCCATAACTGTACCTAGAACGACGCAGGAATCCTCATCTGAAAAACGCAAGTTCCATCTTTCTATCTAGTTGTTCACATAGTGATTACTGCCTTGTGATTAGTATCCCCTATATTCCACCAACTATGATTCCTGATTCTGTGGTTTTAATGTTTGAATTTGGAATGTGAAGAGCATTAAAGTCTAATAAATGGGCTCAACAGAGAACAGAAAACTAACAGCAGTGAAGTGAATAAAAAAAAAAAAAAAAAATTAATATCTGAAGAAGATAATGGGTATCTTGAATGAGACACTATTGTTCATGTACTTTCTTTTTCATCCACTAGGGGTCACTGGAGTACTCTTGGGATACGGACAGATATCGTTAGCAGCGATAGGCACATTTAAATATTTAAATTAGTAATTCCCCACTCCCTCCATAATCCCAAGGTACCTCAGTGTTTTTTCTGTGCTCAGTCGGGATAGAGCACACGTGGAGAATCTCCACTTTATTTCTATTTTTTACTTTTATTTTTAAATTTTCTTTTTTTCTTTTTTACACACAATCCCTTCCCAGCTTATAAAGAGGACTGTTGGTGCTGCTGCTGCTGCAGCAGGTGGCTTGTCGGCGCTCAAGAGAGGAGCACCGCCATAGACCACAAGCACATGTGCTGATTGCAGCCTGAGACTGCACAAGGAGCTGGACAGAGCTTGTGTGAAGAAGCCCCGTCATAGCCCCCACTGGACTCAGGTAATGAGCGGGAAGGCAGCTTACACTGCCGCCGCTCACTTGCTGTGTATTGATGGGGGTAGGAGCGGCCGCCATGTGGGGTCTGAAAAGTTTTTCTTTTTTTTCTTTTGTCAGCTTGATTCCATCACTACCCACAGCCTGCCTATCACCCCCAGCCACCCGCCAGCGCCGGCCACAGCCCAGCCACGGACTGCCTAGCAGCCGCCACTGGGCGCTCTCCACCACTCGGCTCCCTGAGCCGCTGCTCTCCCCCTCCATCCAGCTTCAGAGCTCCGGCACCGCGAACAGCGGCGGGCGGCCGCGGCTCTGTCGGCCAAGGGGGGAGAGCGCCCTCTCTCATATATATATATATATATATATATATATCTTTCTCTCTCTCATATATACATATATATATATATATATATATACACACACACATATATATATATATATATATATATATATATATATATACATACACACACACATATATGTGTGTGTGTGTGTGTGTGTGTGTGTGTGTGTGTGTGTGTATAGATCTGCTTTATTATATTTGAGCACATGGCTGGATGCCATTTTAACTCAACTTCCTGCTTCTTCTGCAGAAAGTTTGCTGCTGTCCTACAACACACGGCCACTGGAGGAGCAGGGGTGTTTGTAGGAATTCGGACAGCTCAGGTTTCACCGATTGTAGTGTGACCCACGTGCACTGCACTTCGGGCTTATACGCACCTTAGTTAAATTTTTACTAAGTCGTGAGACTTGTCTGTGACATAATGAGTAAGGCACCTGCAAAATCAAAAAAGCAGCATAACTGCAAGGTCTGTGCGAGTGTTACCTGATGGATCTGCCACATGCACAGTATGTTTTGTAAATACAGCTACAAATTTGATTTCTTCTCCTGATCCTCCATGGGCAATGCTGGTGGACGTAATGTCTGGGTTACAATCAAAATTAACTGCCGCTCGAAAGGAGCGGGAGGAGGCTAGATCTGAGGCTCGGGAGATACAGACTGAGAGACCGGAAGGGTCTCAGGACATGTCTAGGACTTTGCAAGGGTTACAAAGGTCCAGGTCTAGCTCGGTTCCGAAAGATAGTTATCATTTGTCTTATAAATTACCAGTCTCAGCTATGTTGCATTCTGACGATTCAATGCCAGACCTTACATCGCAAGATGAACATGAGGAAGGTGAATGGGACCAGCAGTCAGATAGTGAGGTTACTGATAGTCCGTCCATTGATAATCTCATCAGGGCAGTGCGTCAGGTTCTAAATTTTACGGAGGTTGAAGAACCTCTTTCAAATGATGAGGTGTTATTTGCTAAACGACAAAGCTCTCCGGTGTGTTTTCCTTATTCATATTCTATTACTAAGCAGTTAACAGACACTTGGAAGAATCCGGATAAATGGTTTTCTGTACCTCGCCAGTTTCTGTCTAGTTACCCATTCCCAGAGTCTATGACATCTAAATGGGAAAATCCACCGACTGGATTTGTCGGTGTCAAAACTTTCTAAAAAGTTATCCATTTCAGTACCAGCTGCTACTACGCTTAAAGACCCGTCAGAGCCTTAGCTAGAAGCTATGCTAAAGTCAATGTATACAGCAGTAGGGGTGTTGCTTAGACCTGCTTTGGTGGGAGTTTGCGTGAGTAAGGCTGTAACTGCATGGATAACCCAGCTCAAGTCGGCCCTGCAGGACGACCACCTTATACTTCTCACTGATCACATCTGTGAATCAGCCGAGTATCTATGTACAGCTTCTATGGACGTCGGCCAGGTTACTGCTCGCCTTTCCGCTTCACTAGTTGCGGCACTTTGGCTGTGCTCTTGGCAGGCGGAGGCAGAGTCCAAAGGAGGAATAGAAGCGTTACCTTACGCTGGCGAGATGTTGTTTGGTCCTGAATTGGACAAATGGATTTCTCAGGCCACGGGGGGGAAAAAACAGGTTCCTAAACGAAAATATACCAGCGTTCAAATCCTTTAGGCCTCAGTCCTTTCGAGGCCGTGCTAGAGGAACAGCCACACACAGACTTGTTAGAGGTCGTGGTTTTCAACAAACCACTAACAGTCATGAGGACACTAAGACCACTGATAAGCCAGTGGCATGACGGGCTCCCAGTCCATCTCGGATCTTCAGTTGTGGGAGCACGCCTTCAGACGTTTCATTTGGCATGGTTTCGGACGTCCACAGATGGGTGGATCCGCAATTTAGTCTTAAAAGGTTACTAAATAGAGTTCGACTGTGTACCACCACAGCGCTTTTTCAAGACAGGTCTGCCTGTGTCAGAAGACAAAAAGGCGGTTATACGGACAGGGATTCAGTCTCTGGTAGATTCAGCAGTTTTGATTCCGGTTCCAGTTCACCAACAGGGGCAAGGTTATTATTCCAGTCTTTTTGTGGTACAAAAGCCGGATGGCTCTGTAGGACCGATATTGAACCTAAAGGGGCTCAATCATTACGTCACTTCCTACAGATTCAAGATGGAATCCCTGCGGTCAGTAATTGCGGGTTTAGAGCCACAGGAATTCATGATTGCGCTGGATCTCAAAGATGCGTACTTGCACAATACAATTTGGCCACCGCATCAGATGTACTTAAGGTTTGCAATACAACAAAACCATCATCAATTTCAGGCCCTACCATTTGGCCTATCGTCAGCGCCTCGGGTATTCACAAAAGTGATGTCTGTGAAGATAGCTCATCTCAGATCCCTGGGAGTGATAATAGTTCCGTACTTAGACGATCTGCTCATCAAAGCTCCGTCTCAACAGATACTTCAACATGCCTTACTAACATACAATGTACTGGTTCAGCACGGTTGGATTGTCAACTTCAAGAAATTAAGCCTGATTTTGTCTCAAAGACTTCAATTCCTAGGAATGATTCTCGACTCAGTGGATCAACGAATTTACCGGCCAGAACAGAAGGCACAAAGTATTCGTCATCTGGTACAGTTAGTGCTCAAACCACGGACAGTCTCGGTGCATTTGTGCATTCCACTGTTAGGAAAGATGGTGGCGTCTTTCGAAGCGCTCCAGTTCGGAAGATTTCACTCACGTCCTTTTCAACTGGATGTTCTCGCACAGAGGTCAGGCTCGCGTATACAAATTAATCAGATGGTGCGGTTGTCGCCAAGGGCCAGAGTATCACTACTCTGGTGGCTCAAAGTACACAATTTCACGGAAGGTAAAAAGTTCAGCGTCTGGAATTGGATAATTCTAACGATGGACGCGAGTCTCAGAGGTTGGGGAGCAGTGGACCAAAATTGTCAGTTTCAGGGTCTCTGGTCAGACAAAGAAAGATTACTGTCAATAAATGTCCTGGAATTCAGAGCAATTTACATCGCACTGCGACAAGCAGTGCACATGCTCGAATCCTCAATTGGGCTGAGCACCACCAGGTGATATTGTCGGCAGTGTTCATTCCAGGAGTGGACAACTGGGAGGCAGATTATCTCAGCTGGCAGGATTTTCATCCAGGAGAATGGGCATTAAATCCAGAA
This sequence comes from Pseudophryne corroboree, assembly GCF_028390025.1. Classification (NCBI taxonomy): domain Eukaryota; kingdom Metazoa; phylum Chordata; class Amphibia; order Anura; family Myobatrachidae; genus Pseudophryne; species Pseudophryne corroboree. The sequence goes on along the minus strand of NC_086453.1, from coordinate 190,584,185 downwards.
GTCTTCCAGATGTTGGTCAAGCGGTGGGGCTACACACAGGTGGATCTAATGGCATCTCTGCAAAATCATCAAACATCCCAGTATGTGCCCAGAACAAGAGATCCAAAGGCAAAGGATGCTCTCACGATCGCGTGGCCGTACAGTCTCGTGTATCTGTTTCCACCGTTTCCGCTGCTTCCTCGGTTGCTAAAGCGGATCAAACGAGAGTCCACGACAATCATACTAGAGGCGGCTCATTGGCCTCTGAGAGCGTGGTTCTCGGATCTCCGCGGCCTGCTCGCAAACTATCCTTGGCCGCTCCCGCTACGTACGGACCTGTTACAACAGGGTCCGTTCCTTTACCCCGGTTTAGCACGGCTGCGTTTGACAGGGTGGCTGTTGAAACCGCCCTCTTAATACGAGAGGGCATTCCAGAATCGACTATACCAACCATGTTACGTGCTAGGAAGCCAGTTACAGCTGCTCATTATCACAGGATTTGGCGTGCCTATACCGGGTGGTGTGAAGCTCGGAAGTTTCCAACATCATCTTTCAAGTTATCCCGTCTTTTGCTATTTTTACAGACTGGGTTAGATGGAGGACTATGTTTATCTACACTAAAGGTGAAGGTTTATGCCTTCTAAATTTACTTTCAAAGGCGTTTGGCCCTTTTGCCAACAGTACACACTTTCCTACAGGGTGTCCTCAGAGAACAACCTCCATTTATAGCACCTACAGCTCCGACGGACTTGAACCTGGTGTTAAATTTTTTTATTTTTTTTTTTTTTTTTTTTACAATCTTCACTTTTTGAACCCTTACAACAAGTGGATGTTAAGTTTCTAACTTGGAAAACGATTTTTCTTTTAGCCTTAGCTTCAGCAAGGCGTGTTTCAGAATTGGGGGCCTTGTCATGCAAGCCACGGTATTTGGTGTTTCATGATGATAGAGCAGAACTTTGGACGAATCCTGCTTTCCTACCAAAGGTAGTATCTTCTTTTCACATCAATCAACCAATTGTAGTTCCGGTATTATCAGACAGCCTTCATGCTAGGCTACAACCGCCTCATCGGTTTCTGCTCATTACACACGTTCTGTGGAAACTTCTTGGGCAGCAGGTCGTGGAGCTTCTACGACGCAGCTTTGCCGTGCGGTTACATGGTCATCGTTGCACACATTTTTGCGCTTTTACAAGTTTGATACGTTTGTGACATCAGCATCTAGCTTTGGCCGTCTAGTGTTACAGGTGCCAAACAGCTCTCCAGCCCAAGAGAGAAACTTTGGTACATCCCAAGAGTACTCTAGTGCATGAAAAAGAAAATAGGATTTTGGTACTTACCAGATAAATCCTTTTTTTTTAATCCACAGGGGGCGCTGGACGCCCACCCAGAGCAGTTTACCTGTCTTGTGGTAAGTTCAGTGGATCTTATGGTAACACATTCTCACCGACTTGTTCAAATGTTCAGGTGATAGCTATTATTGTGCCAACTGTTTAGTTGTCAGTTACGTTATGTGTCAACTTCATTGTTGTCCGTTATGTTATATGTAATTCTCTATTGTTCATTCTCTCTATCGCTCCTGTTCGGCTCAGTAAAAAACACTGAAGTACCTTGGGAGTATGGAGGGAGTGGGGAGTTACTAAATTAATTATTTAAATGTGCCTATCCCTGCTAACGCCCCGTCCATATCCCAAGAGTACTCCAGTGTCCCCTGTGGATTCAAAGAAAAGGATTTATCTGGTAAGTACCGAAATCCTATTTTTAACATTATAGACAAAGAGCTCATTCCTATAAGCGTGACCCCTTCCGGTTTATCTGGTTATGTCTACCTGACCAAAGGGCAGCATTCCTTCCCCTCTTAGGTAACTGGTAGTTTATCAGTATTCAGTGTAAGAGTGGTTACATTACACTGCAGGATGGGATCTTTACCAAACAACTCCACCCTCTGTGACTGTTCCATCTTCCTTGTCATGTACGGTCATGCAACACAAATCAACATGATCCCAATTTTTCTGTCATCATGAGTAAGAGGAAGGGAGAGGGGGAGGGGGGGGGGGGGGGGGGGGGGGGGGAGTCTAACAAAAATGTAAACCCTGGCCCGGATATTGGAACAGCTACACGTCACACAGCAATACCTGTAGCTATTCCCACAGAGACCAGTTGAAGAAAAATGTTCATATTGATTGGATATGAAATATGTTAAATGGGAACCGTGATTTACACTAGTAGGCTGTATAACAGTGGGTATGGATTTGCTATGCATGTAAGGGGCACAGCTTAAAATTTTCAGAATGCGGTTGAAATCCCGGTAGACGAACAGAGGAATCCTAAACAAAAGAACAAAGTTTACCCAGCGCAAATCTTAGGACAATGAAGATACAATTAGTAATGTTCAAAACATATGTTTTTATTTTGGAAAGGTGGTAATGTTGATATTCATAAAAACATTAAATACATTAAATACACCTAAGGTATAGCAGTGTAACAACCTATTACCGGTAAACATAGACAAAAGACATACTACATAAAACATATAAAGTGGTGAATTTCAACCAATGTGGTAATGCTCAGTTCTTTCAATTGCATATACAATCTCTATGCTATCTACTGGAGAGAGGGTGCGCTCCTCAACGACTTACTACCTCTCCTGCAGTAATAAATGGTAGTAAATATTCAGCAACTGATGATCTTAAAAAGGGAAAAAATAGATATTCCACGATTGATGATTTTAGGAAGCACGGTAATGCAGTTGGCAGTCTATATAGTCAGATCCGTGCTGATACCGTGGTTAGTCTCTATATGTCCAGCCTTCTGCGCAGAACGCATCGATCCCATACAACGCTGCTTAGCGCTAAGAGCAGCGTGTACGGGAATCCGCCGGCGGAGTCTGTACTACATTTACCTCAGGGACAACTCAGTTTTCGGACACTGCATACTGGAAGTCTCGTGGAGAAGTCACTACGAGATATTGTACACCCGTAATTGTACGTATATTACTTAAGGCTGGACATATAGAGACTAACCACGGTATCAGCACAGATCTGACTATATAGACTGCCAACTGCACTACCTAAAATCATCAATCGTGGAATATCTATTTTTTCCCTTTTTAAGATCATCGGTTGCTGAATATTTACTACCATTTATTACTGCAGGAGAGGGAGTAAGTCGTTGAGGAGCGCACCCTCTCTCCAGTAGATAGCATAGAGATTGTGTATGCAATTGAAAGAACTGAGCATTACCACATTGGTTGAAATTCACCACTTTATATGTTATATGTAGTATGTCTTTTGTCTATGTTTACCAATAATAGGTTGTTACACTGCTATACCTTAGGTGTATTTAATGTTTTTATGAATATCAACATTACCACCTTTCCAAAATAAAAACATATGTTTTGAACATTACTAATTGTATCTTCATTGTCCTAAGATTTGCGCTGGGGAAACTTTATTCTTTTGTTTGAAATTCCATTTGTGGGGTTAGGTAGTGACTCCACCCCCTTCAGCAGCATTTCTAGGTTAACCTGCCTTTATTTTTAGCACAGTGTCTTCACTTTCTTTGTTTGTACAACAGAGGAATCCTGACAGATAATAGCAGAAAATAGTGATGTTAGGGTTAGGATATGGGGGTGGAGAGGTAAGGGTTAGGCTGCGATTGGGCATGGTTAGGATTAGGCTGCAGGAGGGGACAGTAAAGGATAAGCTGCGGGAGGAGTTTGGGTTAAAATACTAAATCGGGATCCATTGGGATGTCAGGATTCCGCTGTCAGTCTTCTGTCTGGATTCGGGTGTGGTTCATTAGGTCGACATGCATTAGGTCGACAACTGAAGGTCGACATGGTGATAAGGTCGACATGAGTTTGACTGTTTGTGGTGTCGTTTTCTTCGTAAAGTGACGGGGAACCTTAATTAGTGCACCGCGTTTGCTCGCCATGCTTCGGGCAAGGTTACCGTTCCCAATCGTAGTCCACGTTGATCGTTACGTATGAAAGGTGACAAAATGAAAAGATTTGGGAAAAACTCATGTCGACCTAGTACATGTCGACCTTCAGTGGTCGACCCAATGTATGTCGACCTAACTATCGCCTCCCCTGGATTCCTACTGCTGGGATTTTTTACCCAAACTAAAATTTTCATTTATCATTTTTTGTAGGAATCTTGGCTCCATCAAACTACATCTCAGACTTGTCAGGGAGACAGATAAGCGCCTGCCTGGCAAGCCCAGCGCAGCTCTTCCTATTACAAACACCACAGGAGAGAGCAGCTAGGTATTCCGGTTAATTTTGCCCCCACAATTTGGATTATTATTCCTAAAATATACTAAATGATACTTAAAAATTCCTCAAGTGCTTTCAAACTTTTTTTTTTTTTTTTTACATAGTATTCACTTTATCACCTGCACCTTCCAAAACATGTGCAGTTCCTCTTTTTCCTGCCTGGGATGTCCCTCTCTACTGTGGTGCTTCTAGCACACTCTGGTCTGTATCTGAGATAGAGACCAGAGTGTGCTAGAAGCACCACACAAGAGAGACACAAATTTTTGCACAATTCACAAATACACAATTTGGTTTAGAGAGAGTACTCTGATAAACGTACCCAACATGCTTGGCTCCCCCTCCAGTAAGGTGAGGATATATTTATTGAGGAAAAGAGTACAGAAGCTGAAGAAAAACCATAGCGAGAGGTAGATGAGTGCTCGAGAGTTGCAAACTCCACGGTCTGACTCGATAACAGTTGTCTCTGTGATGGTGATCTGTAATACATTCTCTTCTGGAACGCTATCACTGCGTGTGATTACAATCTTCTCTGCTCGGTGAGGGAACAGAATTCCAGAATGAAACGGAGCTTTCCCCTTCAGCTTATCTGGAGATAGAAGAGTTTTAGAATCCTCTGGGGTTTGCGAGTTACCAGACGGCATCTTGATAGTCATAACCTGGCTATGTGTGTCATCTGTAAATTCACAGCATCCGGTATGGAAAGGTCCCCGGGAGCACCACTCAGTTCAGATTGACTAGTTCTCCAGTGGCTCCCATGGTAGACACCCCTTGATGAGTGCCTTATAAACTGGGCTTTACGTCCTAAAAGGGAAGGGAAAATAGTTATATTATTCAACGCAGAGATCTGTATATCAAACAGAGGTTTACATTTTAAAGTAAAAAAAAAAAAAGAAGAAGAGCTCAGACAAAAAACAGAAGCTGGCGCAAGCATATAAAGTGTGAATAATAAAGTACATCCTACATAATAAAATGCTAAGGATGCTCCTAAACGCTGTTATGTGCACCGCCAGCCACTAGAGGACCATATTACTCATTTATCTGAAAGTGATAATATAGGCAGATGTTACAATTAAAAAGACTGCTCTGACTGTTTCACACTTGCTGCATATGAGAAAAGGGTGGTGCAGAGAGAGAGAGAAAGAGAAAGAAGTTTTTGTGTTGCAGTTGCCATTTTTAACGACTTTTATTATGAAAAATTTACTGGATTTTCTATCTATTCATTTGATTTCAACTTACATTTAAATTCATTTATATTAAGATAGTAGTGCCGTCGGCGACCACCCGACGGAGCTCCGGTTGGGATACGGACGGACACACACACACCTATGTACCACTGCACCCCCCACCACATACTGTTCCTATATACACTACACCCACATCCTCTTCCATATTCTGCACCCCCACTATATAATGCCCCTATATATATATATAATAAGAATTTACTTACCGATAATTCTATTTCTCGGAGTCCGTAGTGGATGCTGGGGTTCCTGAAAGGACCATGGGGAATAGCGGCTCCGCAGGAGACAGGGCACAAAAAGTAAAGCTTTAGGATCAGGTGGTGTGCACTGGCTCCTCCCCCTATGACCCTCCTCCAAGCCTCAGTTAGGATACTGTGCCCGGACGAGCGTACACAATAAGGAAGGATTTTGAATCCCGGGTAAGACTCATACCAGCCACACCAATCACACTGTACAACCTGTGATCTGAACCCAGTTAACAGTATGATAACAGCGGAGCCTCTGAAAAGATGGCTCACAACAATAATAACCCGATTTTTGTAACTATGTACAAGTATTGCAGATAATCCGCACTTGGGATGGGCGCCCAGCATCCACTACGGACTCCGAGAAATAGAATTATCGGTAAGTAAATTCTTATTTTCTCTATCGTCCTAGTGGATGCTGGGGTTCCTGAAAGGACCATGGGGATTATACCAAAGCTCCCAAACGGGCGGGAGAGTGCGGATGACTCTGCAGCACCGAATGAGAGAACTCCAGGTCCTCCTTAGCCAGGGTATCAAATTTGTAGGATTTTACAAACGTGTTTGCCCCTGACTAAGTAGCCGCTCGGCAAAGTTGTAAAGCCGAGACCCCTCGGGCAGCCGCCCAAGATGAGCCCACCTTCCTTGTGGAATGGGCATTTACAGATTTTGGCTGTGGCAGGCCTGCCACAGAATGTGCAAGCTGAATTGTATTACACATCCAACTAGCAATAGTCTGCTTAGAAGCAAGAGCACCCAGTTTGTTGGGTGCATACAGGATAACAGCAAGTCAGTTTTCCTGACTCCAGCCGTCCTGGAACCTATATTTTCAGGGCCCTGACAACATCTAGCAACTTGGAGTCCTCCAAGTCCTTAGTAGGCGCAAGGCACCACAATAAGCTGGTTCAGGTGAAACACTGACACCACCTTAGGGAGAGAACTGGGGACGAGTCCGCAGCTCTGCCCTGTCCGAATGGACAAACAGATATGGGCTTTTTTGAGAAAAAAACCACCTATTTGACACTCGCCTGGCCCAGGCCAGGGCCAAGAGCATGGTCACTTTTCATGTGAGATGCTTCAAATCCACAGATTTGACTGGTTTTAAACCAATGTGATTTGAGGAATCCCAGAACTACGTTGAGATCCCACAGTGCCACTGGAGGCACAAAAGGGGGTTGTATATGCAATACTCCCTTGACAAACTTCTGGACTTCAGGAACTGAAGCCAATTCTTTCTGGAAGAAAATCGACAGGGCCGAAATTTGAACCTTAATGGACCCCAATTTGAGGCCCATAGACACTCCTGTTTGCAGGAAATGCAGGAATCGACCGAGTTGAAATTTCTTCGTGGGGCCTTCCTGGCCTCACACCACGCAACATATTTTCGCCCCATGTGGTGATAATGTTGTGCGGTCACCTCCTTCCTGGCTTTGACCAGGGTAGGAATGACCTCTTCCGGAATGCCTTTTTCCCTTAGGATCCGGCGTTCCACCGCCATGCCGTCAAACGCAGCTGCGGTAAGTCTTGGAACAGACATGGTACTTGCTGAAGCAAGTCCCTTCTTAGCGGCAGAGGCCATAAGTCCTCTGTGAGCATCTCTTGAAGTTCCGGGTACCAAGTCCTTCTTGGCCAATCCGGAGCCATGAGTATAGTTCTTACTCCTCTACGTCTTATAATTCTCAGTACCTTAGGTATGAGAAGCAGAGGAGGGAACACATACACCGACTGGTACACCCACGGTGTTACCAGAACGTCCACAGCTATTGCCTGAGGGTCTCTTGACCTGGCGCAATACCTGTCCCGTTTTTTGTTCAGACGGGACGCCATCATGTCCACCTTTGGTATTTCCCAACGGTTCACAATCATGTGGAAAAACTTCCCGATGAAGTTTCCACTCTCCCGGGTGGAGGTCGTGCCTGCTGAGGAAGTCTGCTTCCCAGTTTCCATTCCCGGAATGAAACACTGCTGACAGTGCTATCACATGATTTTCCGCCCAGCGAAAAGTCCTTGCAGTTTTTGCCATTGCCCTCCTGCTTCTTGTGCCGCCCTTTCTGTTTACGTGGGCGACTGCCGTGATGTTTTTCCCACTGGATCAATACCGGCTGACCTTGAAGCAGAGGTCTTGCTAAGCTTAGAGCATTATAAAATTACCCTTAGCTCCAGTATATTTATGTGGAGAAAAATCTCCAGACTTGATCACACTCCCTGGAAATTTTTTCCTTGTGTGACTGCTCCCCAGCCTCTCGGGCTGGCCTCCGTGGTCACCAGCATCCAATCCTGAATGCCGAATCTGCGGCCCTCTAGAAGATGAGCACTCTGTAACCACCACAGGAGAGACACCCTTGTCCTTGGATATAGGGTTATCCGCTGATGCATCTGAAGATGCGATCCGGACCATTTGTCCAGCAGATCCCACTGAAAAGTACTTGCGTGAAATCTGCCGAATGGAATTGCTTCGTAGGAAGCCTCTTTTCCTGGTTTTAGGAGGTTCCTGACTAGCTCGGATAACTCCCTGGCTTTCTCTTCCGGGAGAAACACCTTTTTCTGGACTGTGTCCAGAATCATCCCTAGGCACAGCAGACGTGTCGTCGGGAACAGCTGCGATTTTGGAATATTTAGAATCCACCCCTGCTGTTGTAGCAGTATCCGAGATAGTGCTACTCCGACCTCCAACTGTTCCCTGGACTTTGCCCTTATCAGGAGATCGTCCAAGTAAGGGATAATTAAGACGCCTTTTCTTTGAAGAAGAATCATCATTTCGGCCATTACCTTGGTAAAGACCCGGGGTGCCGTGGACAATCCAAACGGCAGCGTCTGAAACTGATAGTGACAGTTCTGTACCACGAACCTGAAGTACCCTTAGTGAGAAGGGCAAATTTGGGACATGGAGGTAAGCATCCCTGATGTCCCGGGACACTATATAGTCCCCTTCTTCCTGGTTCGTTATCACTGCTCTGAGTGACTCCATCTTGATTTGAACCTTTGTAAGTGTTCAAATTTTTTTAGATTTAGAATAGGTCTCACCTAGCCTTCTGGCTTCAGTACCACAATATAGTGTGGAATAATACCCCTTTCCTTGTTGTAGGAGGGGTAATTTGATTATCACCTGCTGGGAATACAGCTTGTGAATTGTTTCCCATACTGTCTCCTTGTCGGAGGGAGACCTTGGTAAAGCAGACTTCAGGAGCCTGCGAGGGGGAAACGTCTCGACATTCCAATCTGTACCCCTGGGATACTACTTGTAGGATCCAGGGGTCCTGTACGGTCCCAGCGTCATGCTGAGAGCTTGGCAGAAGCGGTGGAAGGCTTCTGTTCCTGGGAATGGGCTGCCTGCTGCAGTCTTCTTCCCTTTCCTCTATCCCTGGGCAGATATGACTCTTATAGGGACGAAAGGACTGAGGCTGAAAAGACGGTGTCTTTTTCTGCAGAGATGTGACTTAGGGTAAAAACGGTGGATTTTCCAGCAGTTGCCGTGGCCACCAGGTCCGATGGACCGACCCCAAATAACTCCTCTTCCTTTATACGGCAATACACCTTTGTGCCGTTTGGAATCTGCATCACCTGACCACTGTCGTGTCCATAAACATCTTGTGGCAGATATGGACATCGCACTTACTCTTGATGCCAGAGTGCAAATATCCCTCTGTGCATCTCGTATATATAGAAATGCATCCTTTAAATGCTCTATAGTCAATAAAATACTGTCCCTGTCAAGGGTATCAATATTTTTAGTCAGGGAATCCGACCAAGCCACCCCAGCTCTGCACATCCAGGCTGAGGCGATCGCTGGTCGCAGTATAACACCAGTATGTGTGTATATACTTTTTATGATATTTTCCAGCCTCCTGTCAGCTGGCTCCTTGAGGACGGCCCTATCTATAGACGGTACCGCCACTTGTTTTGATAAGCGTGTGAGCGCCTTATCCACCCTAAGGGGTGTTTCCCAACGCGCCCTAACTTCTGGCGGGAAAGGGTATACCGCCAATAATTTTCTATCGGGGGGAACCCACGCATCATCACACACTTCCTTTAATTTATCTGATTCAGGAAAAACTACAGGTAGTTTTTTCACATCCCACATAATACCCTCTTTTGTGGTACTTGTAGTATCAGAAATATGTAACACCTCCTTCATTGCCCTTAACATGTAACGTGTGGCCCTAAAGGGAAATACGTTTGTTTCTTCACCGTCGACACTGAAATCAGTGTCCGTGTCTGTGTCTGTCGACTGACTGAGGTAAAAGGACGTTTTAACGCCCCTGACGGTGTTTGAGACGCCTGGACAGGTACTAATTTGTTTGCCAGCCGTCTCATGTCGCCAACCGACCTTGCAGCGTGTTGACATTATCACGTAATTCCATAAATAAGCCATCCATTCCGGTGTCGACTCCCTAGAGAGTGACATCACCATTACAGGCAATTTGCTCCGCCTCCTCACCAACATCGTCCTCATACATGTCGACACACACGTACCGACATAGCACACACACACAGGGAATGCTCTGACAGAGGACAGGACCCCACTAGCCCCTTGGGGAGACAGAGGGAGAGTTTGCCAGCACACACCAAAGCGCTATATTTTACAGGGATAGCCTTATAATAAGTGCTCCCTTATAGCTGCTTTTATAAAATCACAATTTCGCCAAATTTTGCCCCCCCTCTCTTGATTTAACCCTGTTTCTGTAGTGCAGTGCAGGGGAGAGCCTGGGAGCCTTCCTGACCAGCGGAACTGTGTGAGGAAATGGCGCTGTGTGCTGAGGAGATAGGCCCCGCCCCCTTTTCGGCGGGCTCGTCTCCCGCTTAAAAATGGATTCTGGCAGGGGTTAAATATCTCCATATAGCCCCGGAGGCTATATGTGAGGTATTTTTTGCCAAAAAAAGGATTTTCATTGCTGCCCAGGGCGCCCCCCCCCAGCGCCCTGCACCCTCAGTGACTGCCGTGTGAAGTGTGCTGAGAGCAATGGCGCACAGCTGCAGTGCTGTGCGCTACCTTAAGAAGACTGAGGAGTCTTCTGCCGCCGATTCTGGACCTTCTTCTCTTTTCAGCATCTGCAAGGGGGCCGGCGGCGAGGCTCCGGTGACCATCCAGGCTGTACCTGTGATCGTCCCTCTGGAGCTAATGTCCAGTAGCCAAAGAAGCCAATCCATCCTGCACGCAGGTGAGTTCACTTCTTCTCCCTTAAGTCCCTCGATGCAGTGATCCTGTTGCCAGCAGGACTCACTGTAAAATAAAAAACCTAAGCTAAACTTTTCTAAGCAGCTCTTTAGGAGAGCCACCTAGATTGCACCCTTCTCGGCCGGGCACAAAAACCTAACAGAGGCTTGGAGGAGGGTCATAGGGGGAGGAGCCAGTGCACACCACCTGATCCTAAAGCTTTACTTTTTGTGCCCTGTCTCCTGCGGAGCCGCTATTCCCCATGGTCCTTTCAGGAACCCCAGCATCCACTAGGACGATAGAGAAATATATATATATATATATATATATATATATATATATATATATATATATATATATATATATACTGCACCCCCATTCCCCTTCATATAGTGCCCTCCTCCATACACTGTTCTCGCCATATACCACATACTCTGCACCCCCTCCTCCATAGACTATGCTGCAACCACAGATTACTTGCCATCCTGGGACACAGCAACAAGTAGCAGCAGTAACCAGGAAATGGATGCAGGAACCACCAGATGGTGCCACGGCACTCACAGCAGAGGAACCAGGGACACGTTCGGACACTTACCAATAGGGAGGGAGGAGAAGGTGAATCAGTCCAGTAGGAAGGGGGGAGACCCTGTGTGGGGTGAGCAATGTGGCGACTGGGAGGAGGAGGGGTTGCAGATGACGCAGGTAAGGAGTAGGAAGATAACTGGCACAGAAGCTTTATACATATTGCACGCCTGCGGAGGGGTGGGGTTCTGTGCTCATCCCTCCCACCCCCTGAAACGGCCATGCCCAGACCCCTCTGGCCAGCTGCCGGCGGTTACTGGTATCCACTACCCCCAGAGAGGCCAGGAGCTGTTTTCGGGGACTTGGGAGCATAAACGTGCCAGTACTGGTATATGTAGTGCAGCATCATTATAGTCTGCCCATTACAGATATACAGCATCTATGTATACATAAAAGGCTAATGCTACACACACTCAGCATGATAGAGACCCAGCTCCCAGCAGCACAACTTCCAGATACCCGGCAGCTCCCATGTGGGTAGTAGTAGTAGTAGTAGATGAGTGCCACTTCTTGTCAGCACAGCAGTACTGTTGGTAAGTACAAAACATACTTAAACTGCGACTAGTAATTACTATTGATGGGAAGCTAGGAAAGAACTGACACTTTAATAACGTCATTGGCACATACAACTCTCCAAGTTGAGGTTGCAAAGCATGATGGGAGGGGCACAATGAGAACAGTTTATGGTCACAGTCCACTGTAATATGTTCATAGTTTAATTCTGGGATTTAAAAAATTATGTATACAGCTTTTTTTTTTTTCTTTTTATTATAAAGGTTTAGATAGGTTTAAAAATCAAGCAATGATCTTTAATTTATACAAGATATACAGGTATCCTTATACATTCTGCAATATATTATTGATGGCTTTCTTGGTAACAAGAACCAGCATGTTTTATTAATGCACACTGGTCCGGATTCTGTGTTGGGAGCAAATGAATAAAGCATATAACTTTGCCACTGAAACAAACCATGTTGCAATGCAAGGGTTGCAAACACATTCATGTTCTTTGCATGCAGGGTAAATACTAGCTGCTTTTACATATTGTCCATGAATGCTGGACAGCTCTATGTTTACAGGGAAATATAGATTTGAGTTTTGGTGCAATCCTCCAAAATGTAAATCTTGCTGCAAATTTTATATCTTCCCAGCTAGCCTGCAGTGCAAAATGGTCTCGCAAACAGCACAGTGCTTTGGGAAGAGGCGGGGTGGGGACAATGCACAGCTTGGGAAAGAGGGGTTGCTCCCAAACAGCACAATGCTTCAAGTGGGGGGATGCTCCCAGAGAGTGCACCACTCCAGTGGGGTGAGGGATGCTCCTAAACCACACACAGAGGTGGGGGATGCTCCCAGAGAGCGCACCACTCCAAGGGGGTGGGGGATGTTCCTTAACAGTGCACCGCTCCAGGGAGGTGGGGGATGCTCCCAGAGAGTGCACAGCTCCAGGGGTGTGGAGGATGCTCCCAGACAGTATACTGTTCCAGGGGGAGAATGTCCCCAGACAGCACATCATTCCAGGTGGAGAATGCCCCCAGTATAGCTTAGGACAACTGTTTCTATTTAGGTCACTTTTTTATTTTATTTTATTTGAATAGCGCTGATCACACAAATGACTTAGAATGTCATTTTCGTGTTTGACTCCGTGTTGATTTACATATTGGAGCTGATTAGCTTGTGCCTTTATCACCTTGCACATATCACTGGTTTATCACTTCCTTATGCCTTCTCCAGGTTAATACATCTGCCCCAATGTTCCACATGTCCAAGATATTCAAACACGAAAATGTAATTCTAAAGTTGAGTACACACTAGTAGATATATCTGCAGATCAATTGATCTGCAGATATATCTATGAACGGATCGAGCAGTGTGTTGAGCATACACACTGCCCGATCCGGCAGGGACTGACGTCATGAACTGGGCAGGCGTGTATACACGCCCGCCCAGTTCAGCTGTCAATCACTGCCGGCCGCCGCAGCATGTGTACGGGCGGTCGGCCGACCGCCCCGCACACACACAGCGATGCGCCAATATATCGGTAGATATATTGGCCATCGGCTGTGCTGCGTGGCCGACGCGATACATCTGTGAACGACAGAGTTCACAGACGTATCGGCCGTACACACTGGCCGACGGTCCCGCGATATATCGGCCGTTCAAGAGGACGGCCGATATATCGGCCAGTGTGTACGGGCCTTAAGTAATTTGTGTGATCAGCGCTATTCAAATAAAATAAAAAATAAAATAAAAAAGTGACCTAAATAGAAACAGTTATCCTAAAGTATACAGCCTCTTTACTAAAAGAGAAGTATTAGAAATGCTACATTAAATGCAAATTAATATTAACCATTTACTTTAACCAAGCATTCAAATAATCTTCTGTATCACAGATCGCACTTCAGGGTCACTAAAGGAAAACTGTAATCCCCAGCGAAGATGAAAAAGTCATAATAATGGAGTCATTGACCATCAGGATAAGTCTTGGACTGTAGGGGCGCACTGATCAGACAAGGAAATTACCATATGTTACAAAACATGCATTAGTCTTGTAGAAAACACTTCCTATCATATCCAATATAAAAGTGCACTCAACACAATAAATGAAAACTTGCCTTAAACGGAGTGTTCTGTGGACAAACATTGCATCTATGGGCTCAGCTGCTGCTATTTTTCATCTGCAAACTGCTGCCACGTTTTACAGTAAAGATCAGAGCCATAGCAAACGCTGCCAAGTCTTACAAAAATATTTCAGCAGTTTGGCTGTAGGCAACAGAACTTCTGCCTTAATCCTCCCAGGATGCAATCAAGGCCAGACATACTTCTATCTGCTGCCACACACAGCACAATGATTTTAGAATTGGCATATGGGAAGAAAGGAACATAAAACGTAATTAAACTCATTAAAATGTAGCTCCTGGCTTTGAGTGCAACTGCAACAAGGTTAACCGTGATATTATGTTTACACAGGTAATAAACTCCCAGATTTTTCAATGTCACTCAAACTCACCTGTGTGTCAGCGCTCAGTCTGTGGTCACAATTAAGAGCAGCTCTATAAAAACAATAGGCAAGTAACAGACTCAACTTCTCCCAAGGCAGCCAAGCTTATATCACTTACATAACAGGAAAAGCCAACTCACATGCCAGAATTATGCTGTACACTCCTGCAATGTAAACAGCCATCACACACAGCTAAATTAAGATTCATTGGGTTACTCTTATCAAAAGTATTTTACTACTGCATTCTACATATACATAAAACATTAAAGGACAATCAAATCGAGCATTACTGTTTTGTCACTGCAATGCTGACTGGTGAGGGTACTTCTGTGAGAGCCCTAGTAATGAATGCACAGCTTCAAGGGGTGGAAAAAGAACCTCACGTGTGTCTTATAATTAGCACGGTGGGGTGAATAGGATCATGCTATGGCAATATAGAGGTCCTCCTATTTAGCACACTATGGGGTATATGCAATTAGCGGCGAATCGCGGCAAATTATCGCCGTTTTTTAATTCGACACAATTCGACAGGTGAATTCCAGCAGGTGGCTTCCGGAATTCACCATATTCAATGAAAAACAGATTAGACAGTCCCGCGGGCGAAAAACGGCCGATTTGCCGGATTTTGCCGCGATTTAAAAAAACGGGGGAAAAACGGAAAAAAATGGCGTGGGGTCCCCCCTCCAAAGCATAACCAGCCTCGGGCTCTTCGAGCTGGTCCTGGTTCTAAAAATGCGGGGACAAAATTGACATGGGATCCCCCGTATTTTTAAAACCAGCACCGGGCTCTGCGCCTGATGCTGGTGCAAAAAATATGGGGGACAAAAAGAGTAGGGGTCCCCCGTATTTTTTACACCAGCATCGGGCTCCACTAGCTGGACAGATAATGCCACAGCCGGGGGTCACTTTTATACAGCGCCCTGCGGCCGTGGCATTAAATATCCAACTAGTCACCCCTGGCCGGGGTACCCTGGGGGAGTGGGGACCCCTTCAATCAAGGGGTCCCCCCCCCCAGCCACCCAAGGGCCAGGGGTGAAGCCCGAGGCTGTCCCCCCCCCCCATCCAAGGGCTGCAGATGGGAGGCTGATAGCCTTGAGGAAAATGAGAGAATATTGTTTTTTCCAGTAGTACTACAAGTCCCAGCAAGCCTCCCCCGCAAGCTGGTACTTGGAGAACCACAAGTACCAGCATGCGGGAGAAAAACGGGCCCGCTGGTACCTGTAGTACTACTGGGGAAAAAATACCCAAATAAAAACAGGAGACACACACCGTGACAAGTACAACTTTATTACACACTGCCGACACACACATACTTAGCAGGGACCGTGTCTATTCCAAGACTTACCGCGGCTGCGTTTGACGGCATGGCGGTTGAACGCCGAATTCTAAGGGAAAAAGGCATTCCGGAAGAGGTCATTCCTACACTGGTAAAAGCCAGGAAGGAGGTGACTGCACAACATTATCACCGCATTTGGAGAAAATATGTTGCGTGGTGTGAGGCCAGGAAGGCCCCCACGGAGGAATTTCAACTGGGTCGATTCCTACATTTCCTGCAAACAGAATTGTCTATGGGCCTCAAATTGGGGTCCATTAAGGTTCAAATTTCGGCCCTGTCTATTTTCTTCCAGAAAGAATTGGCTTCAGTTCCTGAAGTCCAGACTTTTGTAAAAGGAGTACTACATATACAGCCCCCGGTTGTGCCCCCAGTGGCACCGTGGGATCTTAATGTAGTCTTGGATTTTCTCAAATCCCATTGGTTTGAGCCGCTCAAATCGGTGGAGTTGAAGTATCTTACATGGAAAGTAACCATGCTACTGGCCCTGGCTTCAGCCAGGAGAGTATCAGAATTGGCGGCTTTATCATATAAGAGCCCATATCTGATTTTCCATACGGACAGGGCAGAACTGCGGACGCGTCCTCATTTTCTGCCTAAGGTGGTGTCAGCGTTTCACCTGAACCAGCCTATTGTGGTGCCTGCGGCTACTAACGATTTGGAGGATTCCAAGTTGTTGGACGTGGTCCGGGCATTGAAAATATATATTTCAAGAACGGCGGGAGTCAGAAAGTCTGACTCACTGTTTATATTGTATGCACCCACAACCTAAATCTGTCAAGGCCCATTCCACAAGGAAAGTGGGCTCATCCTGGGCGGCTGCCCGGGGGGTCTCGGCATTACAACTCTGCCGAGCTGCTACTTGGTCAGGGGCAAACACGTTTGCAAAATTCTACAAATTTGATACCCTGGCTGAGGAGGACCTTGAGTTCTCTCATTCGGTGCTGCAGAGTCATCCGCACTCTCCCGCCCGTTTGGGAGCTTTGGTATAATCCCCATGGTCCTGACGGAGTCCCCAGCATCCACTTAGGACGTTAGAGAAAATAAGAATTTACTTACCGATAATTCTATTTCTCGTAGTCCGTAGTGGATGCTGGGCGCCCATCCCAAGTGCGGATTGTCTGCAATACTTGTACATAGTTATTGTTACAAACAAATTCGGGTTGTTATTGTTGTGAGCCGTCTGTTTAGAGGCTCCTACGTTTGTCATACTGTTAACTGGGTTCAGATCACAAGTTATACGGTGTGATTGGTGTGGCTGGTATGAGTCTTACCCAGGATTCAATATCCTTCCTTATTGTGTACGCTCGTCCGGGCACAGTATCCTAACTGAGGCTTGGAGGAGGGTCATAGGGGGAGGAGCCAGTACACACCACCTAATCCTAAAGCTTTATTTTTGTGCCCTGTCTCCTGCGGAGCCGCTATTCCCCATGGTCCTGACGGAGTCCCCAGCATCCACTACGGACTACGAGAAATAGAATTATCGGTAAGTAAATTCTTATTTTTGTCCCCGCATTTTTAGAACCAGGACCAGCTCGAAGAGCCCGAGGCTGGTTATGCTTTGGAGGGGGGACCCCACGCCATTTTTTTCCGTTTTTTTTCCCACTTTTTTAAATCGCGGCAAAATCCGGCAAATCGGCCGTTTTTCGCCCGCGGGACTGTCGAATACGTTTTTCATTGAATATGGTGAATTCCGGAAGCCACCTGCCGGAATTCACCTGTCGAATTGTGTCTAATTAAAAAACGGCGATAATTTGCTGCGATTCGCCGCTAATTGCATATACCCCTATGTTTAGTTACCTACGTGACAGTGAAGAGTTTTTGTTCTGCTGGATCCCCAGATTAAGCACAATAACAAAAAAGCATTGCAACTTCATTACTTCATGTCTGCGATGCTTTAAAAAGATTTGTGCAATGGAAACTAAATGATGGTGAACTACCATAATTGCTGGGAATGTGTGCCGCTGAACACCGCAGAACCACATCAGCGAGGTTTGAATGCCCCATCAAATGGTAACAGCAATGATTGTGAGACATTGCTAGACAGCAATACAGTAATAAATCCAAAATATTACAAAGGGGTGTTGTATAGAAGGTGTACAGTCATTAGGTCGACATACATTAGGTCAACATGGACAAAAGATCGACCTATGAATGGTCAACACTGGAAAATGTCAACATGGACAAAAGGCCAACAGTATAATTATTATTATTATTAGCAGTTTCTTATATAGCGCAGCATATTCCGTTGTGCTTTCCAATTAGAACAACAGTTATAGAACAAAACTGGGCAAAGACAGACAGACAGACAGACAGAGGTAGGAAGGCCCTGCTCGCAAGCTTACAATCTATAGGGAAATAGGCATTGATACTGTCAAAGTCGAAAAATATTGTAATACATGCCCCATGTACTAACCCCATGCACATGCCCGCTGCTCGTGCACTCAGTCCTCCGTTCGTGCACATATCCGCAATTTGCGTAGGATCGCTCCGGCGATCATGCGCGTGATATGGGTAGTTACGGCGGAGTTTGTGAGCGCGTAGAGGGTTATTAGAACATTACATATTTAACCCAAATAGTGCACATTGTACACATAGCCCCCTGCACCACATCAGAAAGAAAAAGCTGTTTAAAATTATAACAGAACAAAGGTATTCACCTTTACAGGATAGGAGGGGACAGAACAAGGTTACAAGGTGGTGTTTGGTATCCAGCTGTAGGGTATTTTTAAGGGAAACATTCTGGTGTTGGTTTGAGGAAAATCGCATGTTCCTGAGGATAGTTAGATGCAGAAGCAGAATATAGGTTTAAACTTTATTTGCTGTGTATTGTGTATGCGGGGGGAATCCAGAGGAGACCACCCACAGGAGCAGTTGAGAAAGACATAGCCCACCTTTTCAAATCAACCTATGACCCCTGCCGTAATGAAAAGGTACATCTCTGTGTCCAATAGACAAAGGGATTACAGTGATCATTGTATTGTTTTGGATGAAGTGAATAAAGAGAGCTTGCAGCAGGCTTGGGGACACAAGACTCTGAACGCTATCTGTATGACCAGCGGAGGACCGACTCGGGTTGCGATTGCGAAACATTCTCACGTATGTACATTCTCTGTAGCCATTATTCTGTTTAGAATTTCTTGTTAGCCTGTAGTGTATAAATTGTATTGTTTACCTTTTTGGAATCAATCCACAGTGGCCTTAGAACCCTGTGGTTTCAACTACAAATCGGTGTGGTGTCTTCAATTTCCTGCAAGGGAGTTTAAAGTGTATTTATCTGTATAAGGTGTATAAGTATTGATAAGGTGTACGCACTGCGGGTACTTTATACCGTCAGCGCTACTTAAGGTTTAAGGTATAACATCATTGCAGAGCTTTGCTGCATAAGGATTAAAGTGTAATCATATCATTGCATTGTATAACTGTATAAGGTTTTAAGGTGTATTAATTGTGTGTGCGCATGCTGTGTGTGCTTTGTACCCACAGTGCGGCGTTTGTACACTGAGTGCGTATACGGTACGGGACTCTGTGCGCAAATAGCGTACGAAGTACGTAGCGTGAGCTAGCGACCGCAGCAGCTCCATGGTAAAGGTGTGTTTAAAGGTATAGCTTTATGGATTGATAAAAATCAACATTATCAATACACAAGGATAGATGCCACCTGTTGCATAATGGTCCACCAGATTACTAGGTTCTTAATGGGTTCTATGACATGATCACTCAGCAATGTTGGAAGACAAAATATGTGAGGTTATGTGGACTGTACAGAGAGGATGTCACTGGATAGGGAAGCATTGAAGGTTATGTGGGTGAGTCTGGAGTTTGGTAGGCTTGTCTGAAGAGGTGAGTTTTCAGGGAACGTTTAGAGGTTTGGAGACTAGAGGAGAGTCTTATTGTGCGTGGGAGGGCATTCCACATAGTGGGTGAAGCCCGGGTAAAGTCCTGTAATTTTGAGTGGGAACAGGTAATACATGTGGATGCGAGACGCAGATCTTGTGCAGAGCAGAGAGAACTGGTAGGAAGATATTTTGAGATGAGTGAGGAGTATGATGGTGCAGTTTGGTTAATAGCCTTGTATGTAAGTAAACGTATTTTATATTTATCACGGTAGAATACCGGTAACCAATAGAGAGACTGACAAAGCGGATCAGCAGACAAAGAACGTCTAGTGAGGAAGATTAGCCTCGCAGCTTCATTTAAAATGGATTGTAGTGGTGAGAGCCTATGTTTGGGAAGACCAGTAAGGAGACTATTACAATAATCAATGCGGGAGATGAGTGCATGGATTAGAGTTTTTGCAGTCTCTTGTGTAAGATAAGGGCGTATATTGGATATGTTTTTTAGGTGCATGTAACATGATTTAGAGACCGATTGAATGTGTGGAACAAAGGACAGTTCAGAGTCAAGGGTGACACCTGGGCAGCGAGCTTTTGGCGTAGCGTGGATAGTCGCATTGTCAACAGTTATGGAGATATCAGGTTGGTAACTACTCTTGGCTGGTGGGAAAATAATTCTGTTTAGGAAATGTTGAGTTTGAGGTGGCGAGATGACATCCAAGATGGAATGGCAGACAGGCATCCAGTGACACAGACCAATACAGATGGTGATAAATCTGGGGAGGATAGGTAGAATTGAGTATCATGACCGTACAAATGATACTGAAATCCGAAGGAGCTGATTAGTTTACCAAGAGATGAGGTATAGATTGAGAATAGCAGAGGAACCAAGACTGAGCCTTGCGGTACTCCAACTGATAGAGGTAGAGAGGAAGAGGTAGAATCAAAGGAGTGAACAATGAAAGAGCGATTAGATAGGTAGGATGAGAACCAAGTAAGGGCTGTGTCCTGAAGACCTAGGGATTGTAGTGTTTGTATGAGAAGAGAGTGGTCAACAGTGCCAAAAGCAGCAGAGAGATCTAGAAGAATAAGTAGTGTGTAATGGCCTTTCGATCTAGCAGTGACTAGATCATTCACTACTTTGGTCAGTGCAGTCTCTGTGGAGTGTTAGGCATGAAAGCCTCACTGAAGTGGGTCCAGTAAGTTGTGGGAGTTAAGAAAGTGTGTAAGGCGAGTGTAGGCAAGTCTCTCAAGTAGCTTGGAGGGACATGGTAGCTGAGAAATGGGACGGTAGTTAGAGAGTGTGTTTGGGTCATAGTTGTGTTTTTTTAGAATGGGAGTAATTACTGCATGTTTAAACAGAGAAGGGAAGATACCAGTCGAGAGAGAGAGAGAGAGAGAGAGAGAGAGAGAGAGAGAGAGAGAGAGAGATTACAGATTTTAGTTAATGTTGGAATAAGCACAGGAGACAAAGTTTTACTGACTTGTGAGGGTGTAGGATCAAGAGGAGAGGTAGTGAAGTAGGAGGATGAAAAGAGTGTTGATACTTCATCTTCACTTGTGGGATCAAATGAAGAGAAAGTGCCAGAGGGTTCAGGTAGGGAATTGAGCAGGTCACTGGCTGAGTTAGAGCATACCATTTCATCTCGGATTTTATCTATCTTATCCTTGAAGTAGGAAGCAAGTTCTTGTGCACTGATGGTAGCTAGTGGGGGAGGTGAGGGAGGGTAAAGAAGTGATTTAAATATATTACAAAGTCGCTTGGGGTTGGTGGCATGAAAAGAGATGAGAGATTGGAAATATGTTTGTTTGGCAGTGTCCACGGCCTGACGATAGGTGGTCTTATATGTGAGAAAGTCACTTGGATTCTGAGATTTACGCCACTGACATTCTACTATATGTGACAGTTTTTGTAGGCGTCTTGTTGATTTAGAATGCCATGGTTGGCATCTAAGCCTACGTGGAGTGTGATGGGTAGCTGGAGCCATTTCATCAAGGGCATTCTCTAGGGTCTGGTGCAGGTGGGATACAGCAGTGTCAAGTGTGGTAAATGTAGAGATTGGTGAGGGGAGTTGTTGCAGAGAAGTGGAAAGTTGTTGAAAATTTATATTGTTAGTATTTCTGCAGGATAGAGGAGGCTTGCTTGGTTTTAGAATTTAGAGTAATAGAAGAGATAGTGAAGGTGATCAGGTTGTGATCAGAGAGAGGGAAAAGAGTGTTAATTAATTTGGAAACTGAGCAGAGCCTGGTGAACACAAGATCAAGGCAGTGGCCCATCTGGTGAGTAGAGGAGTCGGACCATTGGATAAGACCAAGAAAGGAGGTTAAAGAGAGGAGTTTGGAGGCATGAACAGATTGTGGACTGTCAAGAGCTATATTGAAATCGCCCATAAATATGGTGGAGATGTCAGAGGATAAGAAGTGTGGGAGCCAGGCAGAAAAATCTTCTAGAAGTTGTTCTTTGGGTTGCCCATGAGGGCGATAGATAGCTGCAACATGCAGAGAGAAGGGAGTGAAAATCCTGATCGAGTGAACTTCAAATGATGTGAATGCGAGTGAGGTAGAACAGTGTATGTGAAAAATTGGGACAGTAAGATTCCAACCCCACCACCTTTACTATTATTAGACCTGGATGTGTGTGAGAAGTGGAAACCACCGTGTGTCAGGGTAAAAAGAGGTGGATGTAATTTTTTTAGACTTTGCAAAGCTTTCGACACAGTACCACACATGCGACAATATAAGCTACAAGAAATAGGGCTAGAGAGCACAATATGCACTTAGGTCAAAAATTGGTTAGATAATAGGGAGCAGCGCGTTGTGGTTAATGGATAATTTTCAAATTGGACTGAAGTGCTAAGTGGTGTGCCACAAGGGTCTGTACTAGGACCACTATTGTTCAACATTTTAATTAACGACCTAACATTAGTTCTAGAGAGCATGGTGTCAAATTTTGCAGACGATACCAAATTGTGTAAGGTTATAAATACGGAGGGGGATGCGGAGTCTCTTCAGAACGACTTAGTTAAACTAGAAACATGGGCAGCCAAATGGATAATGCACTTCAATACAGACAAGTGTAAGGTAATGCACTGTGGTAGCAAGAACAAAAATTACACCTACATACTAAATGGGGTAATATTAGGGGATTCTGTACTGGAAAAGGACTTAGGTGTTCACATTGATAGCAAACTAAGCAACAGTACCCAAAGTAGGATTGCAGCAAAGAAGGCTAATAAAATATTAGCATGCATAAAACGGGGAATTGATGCAAGGGACGAGAGTGTTATACTCCCATTATATAAATCACTAGTGAGGCCACATCTTGAATACTGTGTGCAATTTTGGGCACCATACTACAAAAAGTAGTATCCTGGAGCTAGAAAAGGTTCAGAGGCGGGCGACCAAACTAATTAAGGGCATGGAGACGCTGGAATACGAGGAAAGGCTTGCAAGGCTAGGCATGTTTACACTGGAAAAGAGGAGACTAAGAGGGGACATCATCAACATCTACAAATATATAAGGGGACAATACACAGAGCTTGTGCGGGACCTGGTTTTGGTAAGATCAGCACAGAGGACACGTGGACACTCGCTTAGGTAAGAGGACAGGAGAATCCGCACAATGCAGCGTAAAGGTTTTTTCACAGTAAGGACAATACGTGTTTTGAATTCCCTGCCTGAGGAAGTTGTAATGGTGAACTCAGTCAACACCTTTAAGAATGGGTTAGATAAATTCCTAATGGATAAAGATATCCAGGGTTATGGTGCGTAGTCACGCACTATAGAAACTATGAAAAGAGGAATAAAACACAACGGCTAGCATCAGACAAAATGTAGACCAAAACAATCCTGCATAGAAGACCACAAATAGGTTGAACTTGATGCACAAATTGTCTTTTTTCAACCTTAGATACGATGTTACAGTGCTGCAGGGGAGGCTGTGTCTGATTGTATGAACCATGTTTCTGTTATAGCCAGCAGATTAAATTTGTGAGATATGAAGAGGTCATGGATGTATGTTAATTTGTTACAAACAGAGCGTGCATTCAGTAAGGAACATTTTAGTGACTTGGAGGGGGATGGGAGACACGTGGTATTTATGAGGTTAGATGGATTTCTATGTTGTTTTGAGATAGCGGAGAGTGAGAGGGACAGGTGGTTGGGGCCTGGATCTGGTGATATGTCACCGGCTAATAAAAGCAGAAGAGTGAGATAAATATTGGTGGATGTTTGCGAGTGTTTATGTGGCCGATTGTGGTTGTCAAAGTACTTGCAGAGAAGTATAAAGCTCATGAGTGGTTAGAAGAGGGGAGTGGAGAATAGAAGCTGTAATGTGCACAGAGGGGTGAGTTTTAGGGTGAGTGTAGAATGTGCTAAATTTGGTGAGATTTCCATGAATTGAAATAAGAAACAGTAGTTTGATGAACATGCTGTGGTCGTTTGTGAGATAATTTTGGGTTAAGTGGTGTAGGAATAAGTTGTTTAAGTAAGTAATTACCTTTCCTTGTTGATGTTCAATGTTTGTTCAACTGGGTTTTTTTTTTTTTAAACTGTTCGGATAACACACTTCTTAATTCCACACTTATTAAATTCCACGCAAGCTGACCCCTTGACTGAATCTAAAGAAATACTGTCTCTGATTAAGAACAGGCCTACCTCTGAACATTTGGTCACCTGATTGAAATGCTAATTGATCAAAGAACATAGATTGCACTGGGTGGGTACACAGACAAAAACTATTCTAACTATCCACAATAAATTCAATCACATACATAGGAAATGATAAGAAACACATCACATACATTCAAACAAACAGATGATGTTGATTGCAAGCAGCATGTGTGTTAATCTGAGCCTTGTAGTGTATAAAAAGGTTGACACTTTTTTTACGGCATCTGTTAAGGGATGGCGACATGCTGCCGGCGTGGGCTCACACCTAAGGGGTATGAGAAACATCACCTCAGGAGCTCGGGTGTCCTGTCAGAGGGGATACGAACCATTAACTCTAAGGAAGATGGTTCGGTCCCCCCGCCCCTAAGTTCCACGACGCAGGCAGACTGGTTGCCAGCCAGTGCCTCCTGAAAATAACAAACTAAAAGAAATTTCGGAAGAAAACTCTCTGGGGAGTAACAGAACGCACCCGGCTCCTTGAGCACACTTTCTAAATTGAGTCTGCTAGAAGGGGCATAGAGGGGAGGAGCCAGCACACACCATTGATTTCTTAAAGTGCCGGGCTCCAGTGGACCCAATCTATACCCCATGGTAATCTACTATTCCCCAGTATCCACCAGGACATTAGAGAAATGTAAAGAAAAAAAAAAAGTATGACTTTCCACTACTATGTTTTTCGACTATTATAGAAAACTACAGTCTAACCCCCCATTTTTAAAGTGGCCAGGAAATATTGGTGTAAAACCCAGGAATGAGTAAAATCTTCAAATACATCACAGTTTAAAAACAGTAAGGAAAAGTACACAATGCCAACAGAAACTAAACAGTGTGCTAAACTATAGTATATGTAATGTGTACACGTGGAGAAAAGTTTCCAGAGAACAAACATATGTACAGTAAAATAAAATGCAATTTCAGTGATATTAAAAAGGAATCTATGTGAAGAAACATGTTCACTCCTGTATATGGTATGTACAGTATTTTAGTACTTTTGCTTTGCTAACACACAATGAGCAGTACTATGTACTGGTTAAACAAGAAAAAAAAAAACAACAACAATGTACAACATTCCTCTAATCTAGAGAACAGGAAAAAAAATATTGTTTTGTTGATTACTGAATAAAATTTTCATGGATCACTCAAAAATAAAAATAGGATTTTGGTTACATACCGGTAAATCCTTTTCTCGTAGTCCGTAGAGGATGCTGGGGTCCATATTAGTACCATGGGGTATAGACGTGTCCACCAGGAGCCATTGTCGCTTTAAGAGTTTAATAGTGTGGGCTGGCTCTTCCCTCTAAACCCCTCCTACCAGACTCAGTCTAGAAACTGTGCCCGAGGAAACAACATACTTCGAGAGAAGGAATTACACAGATAGTGGCGAGATTCATACTAGCTCACACAACAGGCAAATCCGGCTAACATGCCGGAACAACTCAGCAACAGCTGAAACAGCAAATAACGCAGAACTTACCTGGGAACCAGGTAAAACTGAACTATAACCAATGCAGGAAAACGAAGCGCTGGGCGGGCGCCCAGCATCCTCTACGGACTACGAGAAAAGGATTTACCGGCAGGTAACCAAAATCCTATTTTTTTTCTTATGTCCTAGAGGATGCTGGGGTCTATATTAGTACCATGGGGATGTACCAAAGCTCCCGGTACGGGAGGGAGAGCGCGGAGGCTCCTGCAACACTGCTTGACCAAACTGGAGGTCATCAGAGGCCAAAGTATCGAACTTGGAAAACGTGTTCGACCCAGACCAAGTAGCTGCTCGGCAGAGTTGTCCCCACCCTCGGAGGCTTGCGTCCGTGGTCACCAGGACCCAGTCCTGAATGCCGAATCTGCGGCCCTCGAGAGGGTGAGCACTCTTCAGCCACCACAGGAGAGACACCCTGGCCCTGGGGGATAGGGTGATCAGCCGATGCATTTGTAGATGTGATCCGGACCACTTGTCCAACAGATCCCATTGAAAGGTCCTCGCATGGAACCTGCCGAAGGGAATGGCCCCGTATGTTGCCACCATCTTTCCCAGGACTTGCGTGCAGTGATGCACTGACACCTGTTTTGGTTTTAATAGGTCTCTGACCAATGTCATGAGTTCCTGAGCCTTCTCCATCGGGAGATAAACCCTCTTCTGGCCCGTGTCCAGAATCATGCCCAGGAAGGGCAGACGAGTCGTAGGAATCAACTGCGACTTTGGAATATTTAGAATCCAGCCGTGCTGTTGTAACACTTCCCGAGAGCATGCCACGCTGATCAGCAACTGCTCTCTGGACCTCGCCTTTATGAGGAGATCGTCCAAGTATGGGATAATTGTGACTCCTTGTCGTCGCAGGAGCACCACCATTTCCGACATTACCTTGGTAAATATTCTCGGTGCCGTGGAGAGACCAAACGGCAACTTCTGGAATTGGTAATGACAATCCTGTACCACAAATCTGAGGTACTCCTGATGAGGTGGATAAATGGGGTCATGAAGGTAAGCATCCTTTATGTCCAGAGACACCATAAAATCCCCCCCCATCCAGGCTTGCGATGACCGCTCTGAGCGATTCCATCTTGAACTTGAACCTTTTCAGGTATATGTTCAGGGATTTTAAATTCAATATGGGTCTGACCGAACCGTCCGGTTTCGGTACCACAAACATGGACGAATAGTAACCCCTTCCCTGTTGAAGGAGGGGAACCTTTACCACCACCTGCTGAAGATACAATTTGTGAATTGCAGCTAACACTATTTCCCTCTCTAAGGGGGAAGCTGGCAGGGCCGATTTGAGGTAACGGTGAGGGGGCATCTCTTCGAATTCCAGCTTGTATCCCTGAGACACAATCTCTATAGCCCAGGGATCCACCTGGGAGTGAACCCACTTGTGGCTGAAATTTCGGAGACGCGCCCCCACCGGGCCTAGCTCCACCTGTGGAGCCCCAGCGTCATGCGGTGGATTTAGTGGAAGCCGGGGAGGACTTCTGTTCCTGGGAACTAGCTGTATTGTGCAGCTTCTTTCCTCTACCCTTGCCTTTTTGTGATCGAAAGGACTGCATTTGATAATACGGTGCTTTCTTAGGTTGTGAGGGAACATATGACAAAATTTGACTTTCCAGCCGTAGCCGTGGAGACCAGGTCCGAGAGACCTTCCCCGAAACAATTCCTCACCCTTGTAAGATAAAACCTCCATGTGCCTTTTCGAGTCGGCATCGCCTGTCCATTGCCGAGTCCACAGGACTCTTCTGGCAGAAATAGACATTGCATTTATTCTAGAGCCCAGTAGGCTAATGTCTCTTTGAGCATCTCTCATATATAGGACAGCGTCTTTTATATGCCCCAGGGTTAATAATATAGTATCCTTGTCCAAGGTATCAAGTTCCTCAGATAAGGTATCTGTCCATGCTGCTGCAGCACTACACATCCAGGCCGACGCAATCGCCGGCCTTAGTAAGGTACCTGAATGTGTGTAAATGGATACCCTCCTGCTTTCTATCCGCAGCATCTTTAAGGGTGGCCGTATCCTGTGACGGCAGGGCTACCCTCTTGGATAAGCGTGTTAAAGCTTTGTCTACTCTAGGGGAGGATTCCCAGCGCAACCTGTCCGTTGGCGGGAAAGGATACGCCATAAGCATCCGTTTGGAAATCTGCAGTTTTCTATCTGGAGATTCCCAAGCTTTTTCACATAACTCATTTAACTCATGTGAAGGGGGAAAGGTCACCTCTTGCCTTTTCTCCCCATACATATAAACCCTCGTCAGGGACTTCCTTGTGAAGTGCAACACATCTTTCATTGCTATAATCATGTAACGGATGGCTTTAGCCATTTTAGGCTGCAACTTTGCCTCATAGCCATCGACACTGGTGTCAGAATCAGTGTCGATATCTGTGTCAACAATTTGGGATAGTGGGCGCTTCTGAGACCCTGACGGCCTCTGCGACGTAGGATCAGGCATGGGTTGAGACCCTGACTGTCCCAAGGCTTCAGCTTTATCCAACCTTTTATGCAAGGAATTAACATTATCGTTTAAAACCTTCCACATATCCATCCAATCGGGCGTCGGCGGCGACCCCACATTCATTTACACCCGCTCTGTTTCCACATAGCCTTCCTCGTCAAACATGCTGACACAAGCGTACCGACACACCACACACACGGGGGATGCTCTATTTGAAGACAGTTCCCCCACAAGGCCTTTTGGAGAGACAGAGAGAGAGTATGCCAGCACACACCCCAGCGCTATATGACCCAGGAATCACACAGTAACTTAGCGTTAACCCAGTAGCTGCTGTATATACTGTTTTTGCGCCAAAATTATGTGCCCCCCCTCTCTTTTTACCCTCTTTCTACCGTGATTCTGCAGGGGAGAGCCTGGGGAGCTTCCTCTCAGCGGAGCTGTGGAGAGAAAATGGCGCTGGTGAGTGCTGAGGAAGAAGCCCCGCCCCCTCAGCAGCGGGCTTCTGTCCCGCGATTTTGTGTAAAATAATGGCGGGGGCTCATGCATATATACAGTGCCCAACTGTATATATGCTGCTTTTTGCCAAGAGGTTCTAACTTGCTGCCCAGGGCGCCCCCCCCCCCCCCTGCGCCCTGCACCCTACAGTGACCGGAGTGTGTGGGTTAGTGTGGGAGCAATGGCGCACAGCTGCGGTGCTGTGCGCTACCTCATATGAAGACTGGAGTCTTCTGCCGCCGATTTCGACGTCTTCTTGCTTCAGACACCGGCTTCTGACTTCTGGCTCTGCGAGGGGGACGGCGGCGCGGCTCCGGGATCGGACGACCAAGGGTGCGATCCTGTGTACGATCCCTCTGGAGCTAATGGTGTCCAGTAGCCTAAGAAGCAGGACCTATCTTCTGTGAGTAGGGCTGCTTCTCTCCCCTCAGTCCCACGTAGCAGAGAGCCTGTTGCCAGCAGATCTCTCTGAAAATAAATAAAAAAACTAACAAAATACTTTCTTTTTAGCAAGCTCAGGAGAGCTCACTAAGTAGCACCCAGCTCGCCTGGGCACAGATTCAAACTGAGGTCTGGAGGAGGGACATAGAGGGAGGAGCCAGTGCACACCAGTATTCCTAATTCTTTCTTAAAGTGCCCTGTCTCCTGCGGAGCCCGTCTATTCCCCATGGTCCTTACGGAGTCCCCAGCATCCACTAGGACGTTAGAGAAAGGAGAAGTAAAAGGTGTACCATGGATCCCAAACCTGATGGTGCGCGGACACAGTATTGTTGAGAAGGGAGGTGATCTATTCCATAGAGGAAACGTACCACAGTCTATTAGTTAGAGCGCTCTTGGTCGGAGGCATGCGGGACTTCCATGATTTGGCTATTAGGAGTTTAGAAGCGTTGGACATATGGAAGATCAGTTTGTTCTCTGATCTTGACGTCGAACGAAGGGATATGTGGAGGAGAAATATTGCTGGGTTCAGGGGCACAGAAAAGGAAGTGACAGTTTCCATAAATGTTACCGCCATGTTCCAGAACTGTTGAATCACTGGGTATTCCCACCAGATGTGGAAAAAGGTGCCTACCATGCCACAACCTCACCAGCATTCATCTGAGGAGTGTGGGTATATACGATGTAGTTCATCGGGGGTCAAGTACAAACAGGTGTATACTTTGCAGGCTGAAATTTTGAGAATTTAAAAATAAAAAATACAAAAAAAATTGGTTTATTGGAGAAAATCTTGGAAATTTACTGCTGAAAGACTATAAAAATAGGATTTTACTTACCGGTAAATCTATTTCTCGTAGTCCGTAGAGGATGCTGGGACTCCGTAAGGACCATGGGGAATAGACGGGCTCCGCAGGAGATAGGGCACTTTAAGAAAGCTTTGGATTCTGGGTGTGCACTGGCTCCTCCCTCTATGCCCCTCCTCCAGACCTCAGTTAGGGAAACTGTGCCCAGAGGAGATGGACAGTACGAGGAAGGATTTTTGTAAATCTAAGGGCGAGATCCATACCAGCCACACCGTATAACTTGTGATAAACTACCCAGTTAACAGTATGAACAACAACATAGCCTCGGTCCAACCGATAAAACTACAACATAACCCTTATGTAAGCCATAACTATATACAAGTCATGCAGAAGAAGTCCGCACTTGGGACGGGCGCTCAGCATCCTCTACGGACTACGAGAAATAGATTTACCGATAAGTAAAATCCTATTTTCTCTAACGTCCTAGACGATGCTGGGACTCCGTAAGGACCATGGGGATTATACCTAAGCTCCCAAACAGGCGGGAGAGTGCGGATGACTCTGCAGCACCGATTGAGCAAACAGGAGATCCTCCTCAGCCAGGGTATCAAACTTATAGTACTTCGCAAAGGTGTTTGAACCCGACCAAGTAGCTGCTCGGCACAACTGTAATGCCGAGACCCCCCGGGCAGCCGGCCAAGAAGAGCCCACCTTCCTAGTGGAATGGGCCTTAACCGATTTAGGCAATGGCAATCCTGCCGTAGAATGCGCCTGCTGAATCGTGTTACAGATCCAGCGAGCAATAGTCTGCTTTGAAGCAGGAGCGCCAACCTTGTTGGCCGCATACAGAACTAACAGAGCCTCAGTCTTCCTGATCCCAGCTGTTCTGGTCACATAAATCTTCAAAGCCCTGACCACATCCAGGGACTCGGAATCCTCCAAGTCCCGTGAAGCCACAGGCACGACAATAGGTTGGTTCATATGAAAAGATGAGACCACTTTTGGCAGAAATTGAGGACGAGTCCTCAACTCCGCCCTATCCACGTGAAAAACCAGGTATGGGCTTTTATGTGATAAAGCCGCCAATTCTGAAACACGCCTTGCCGAAGCTAATGCCAACAACATGACCACTTTCCAAGTGAGGTATTTCAACTCCACTGTTTTGAGTGGTTCAAACCAAGGGGACTTGAGGAAACGTAATACCACGTTAAGATCCCAAGGCGCCACCGGAGGTACAAAAGGAGGCTGAATATGCAGCACCCCCTTAACAAAAGTCTGTACTTCAGGAAGAGAGGCCAATTCTCTTTGAAAGAAAATGGATAAGGCCGAAATTTGGACCGTTATGGACCCTAGTTTAAGGCCCAAATTCACTCCTGTTTGAAGGAAGTGAAGTAGACGGCCCAAATGGAACTCCTCCGTAGGAGCAGCTCTGGTCTCACACCAAGAAACATATTTTCGCCATATACGGTGATAATGTTTCGATGTCACGTCCTTCCTAGCCTTGATCAGGGTAGGAATGACCTCTTCCGGAATCCCTTTTTCCGCTAGGATCCGGCGTTCAACCGCCATGCCGTCAAACGCAGCCGCGGTAAGTCTTGGAACAGACAGGCCCCTGCTGCAGCAGGTCCTGTCTTAGAGGAAGAGGCCACGGATCTTCTGTGAGCAACTCTTGCAGCTCCGGATACCAAGTCCTCCGTGGCCAATATGGAACAATGAGGATTGTTCTGACCCTGCTTATTCTTATTATTCTCAACACCTTGGGTATGAGAGGTAGAGGAGGAAACACATAGACCGATCTGAACACCCAAGGTGTCACCAGAGCGTCTACCGCTACCGCCTGAGGGTCTCTTGACCTGGTGCAATACCGCTTTAGCTTTTTGTTGAGACGGGATGCCATCATGTCTATCTGAGGCAGTCCCCACCAACCCGTGATCTGTGCGAAGACTTCTTGATGAAGTCCCCAGTCTCCCGAATGCAGGTTGTGCCTGCTGAGGAAGTCCGCCTCCCAGTTGTCCCCCCCCCCCGGGATGAACACTGCTGATAGTGCGCTTACATGGCCTTCCGCCCAGCGTAGAATCCTGGTCGCTTCTGCCATGGCCACTCTGCTCCTTGTTCCGTATTGGCGGTTTACATGAACCACTGCCGTGACATTGTCCGACTGAATCAGAACCGGTTTGTCCCGAAGCAATTCCTCCGCCTGACGTAGGGCGTTGTATATGGCCCTCAACTCCAGGACGTTGATGTGGAGACAAGTGTCTAGATTTGACCAGAAAAATTGGAAATTTCTTCCTAGCATGACCGCTCCCCAGCCTCAGAGGCTTGCGTCCATGGTCACCTGGACCCAGTCCTGAATGCCGAATCTGCGACCCTCTAGTAGGTGAGCACTGTGCAGCCACCACAGGAGAGATACCCTGGTCCTGGGAGACAGGGTTATCCTTTGATGCATTTGTAAATGGGACCCGGACCATTTGTCCAATAGGTCCCATTGAAAGGTCCTCGCATGGAACCTGCCGAAGGGGATGGCCTCGTATGAAGCCACCATCTTACCCAGAATCCGTGTGCAATGATGCACTGAAACCTTTTTTGGCTTCAATAGGTTCCTGACCAGGGCTATGAGCTCCTGAACCTTTTCCATCGGAAGAAAAACCCTCTTCTGGTCTGTGTCTAGAATCAGGCCCAAAAAGGTCAGACGCGTTGCAGGGACTAGCTGGGACTTCGGTATATTGAGAATCCAGCCGTGCATTTGCAACGTCTTCATGGACAGAGACACGCTGTCCAGCAACTTCTCCCGAGATCTCGCCTTTATGAGGAGATTGTCCAAGTATGGGATAATTGTGACACCCTGCTTGCGCAGGAGCACCATAATTTCCGCCATTACCTTGGTGAAAATTCTCGGGGCCGTGGAAAGCCCAAACGGCAACGTCTGAAATTGGTAGTGACAGTCCTGTACTGCAAATCTCAGGAACGCCTCGTGAGGGGGGAAAATCGGAACATGAAGGTATGCATCCTTTATGTCCAGGGACACCATCCAATCCTGGCGATGACCGCCCTGAGTGATTCCATTTTGAACTTGAATCTCTTCAAGTACAGGTTCAGGGATTTTAGATTTAAAATGGGTCTGACCGAACCGTCCGGTTTCGGGACCACAAACAGGGTTGAGTAATATCCCTCTCCTTGTTGGAGATGAGGAACTTTGATTATCACCTGTTGAATATACAATTTTTAGATTGCAGCTAACACTAGCTCCCTCTCTGACGGGGAAGTCGGCAGAGCCGATTTGAAAAACCGGCGAGGAGGCATGTCTTCGAATTCCAGTCTGTATCCCTGAGAAACAATCTCTAATGCCCAGGTATCCACCTGCGAGTGAACCCCGATGTGGCTGAAAAATCGAAGACGTGCCCCCACTTGATCTGCCTCCCCCCGGGAAGCCCCAGCGTCATGCGGTGGACTTTGCAGATGCAGGGGAGGACTTCTGCTCCTGGGGACTAGCTGCATGCAGTTTTTTTCCCTTGCCTTAACCTCTGGCAAAAAAAGACGATCCCCGTACCTTCTTGCTCTTATTGGAACAAAAGGACTGCATCTGATAATGGGGTACCTTCTTAGCATGCTGCGGAGGAACATAAGGTAAAAAAATTCGATTTACCGGCCGTAGCAGTAGAGACAAGGTTCGAGAAGCCGTCTCCAAACAACTCCTCCCCCGTGTAAGGCAATGACTCCATATGCCGCTTTGAGTCGGCGTCTCCCGTCCACTGTCGGGTCCACAAGAGTCGCCTAGCAGAAATAGACATAGCGTTTATTCTGGAGCTTAGTAAACAAATGTCTCTTTGAGCATCTCATATACAAGGCAGCATCTCTGATATGCACTATGGTCATTAAAATGGCATCCCTATCTAAGGTGTCAAGCTCCGTAGATAAGGAATCTGCCCATGCCACGACAGCACTACAAACCCAGGCCGACGCCATAGCCGGTCTAACAATAGTACCTGAATGTGTTTAAATGTGCTTCATGGTAATTTCCTGCGTGCGATCAGCAGGATCCTTGAGGGAAGCTGTATCCTGAGAAGGTAGTGCCACCTTCTTGGATAAGAGTGTCAGCGCCTTGTCTACTTTAGGCGAAGATTCCCATCGTATCCTATCCTTTTGTGGAAAGGGATATGCCATAAGAATCCTTTTGGGAACTTGTAGTCTCCTATCTGGAGATTCCCAAGCCTTTTCGCACAATTCGCTTAGCTCAAATGAGGACGGAAAAGTGACCTCAGGCTTTTTCCCTTTATACATGTGTACCCTCGTGTCAGGGACAGGGGGTTCTTCAGTGCTATGCAAAACCTCTTTAATGGAAATAATCATGTACCGAATACCCTTTGCCACCTTTGGCTGTAATTTTGCATCTTCATAGTCGACACGAGTCAGTATCTGTGTCGGTATCTGTGTCATCAACCTGGGATATGGTGCGCTTTTGAGACCCGAAGGTCCTGGCGCCACAGGGACAGGCATGGTCTGGCTACCTGACTGATCCCTAGCTTCAGCCTTGTCTAACCTTTTATGCAGTAAATTTACATTTGCATTTAAGACATTCAGCATATCCACCCAGTCCGGTGTCGGCGTTGCCGACGGCGACCTGACATTCAAGCATTCCCCCTCCACATTAAGCGAGCCTTCCTCGTCAAACAAGTCGACACACGCGTACCGACACACTTCACCCACACAGGGAAACTCTTTTTCTGAAGACAGTATCCCCTTTAAGGCCCATTGGAGAGACAGAGCGAGAGAGTATGCCAGCACACACCCCAGCGCTATACCCCTGTAAAGAAACACAGAATGCTTTTCCCCAGTAGCGCTGTGTAGTAATAAAACGCCAATTATGTGCCCCCCCCCTCTCCTTCAAAACCCCCTTTCACCGTGTGTAAAGCAGGGGAGAGTCCGGGGAGCTTCCTCTCAGCGGTGCTGTGGAGAGAAAATGGCGCTGGTGAGTGCTGAGGGAAAAGCCACGCGCCCTCGGCGGCGGGCTTCTGTCCCACTCAAAGTTATTAAAAAATGGCGGGGGCTCTTTTATATACATGTACAGTGCCCACCTGTACATGTATATAGTCTTTTGCCATCAGAGAGGTGTTTATATTACTGCCCAGGGCGCCCCCCCTGCGCCCTGCACCCTTACACTGACCGGAGTGTGTGAGGTGTGTGGAGCAATGACGCACAGCTGCAATGCTGTGCGTTACCTCAGTGAAGCTCTGAAGGCTTCTGCCGTCTGAGACGTCTTCTGACTTCTTTTCTTCTGGCTCTGTAAGGAGAACGGCGGCGCGGCTCTGGGAGTGAACGCCCAGGACGAACCTGTGTTCACCCCCTCTGGAGCTAATGGTGTCCAGTAGCCGAGGAAGCAGAGCCTATCATTTAAGTAGGTCAGCCCCTCTCTCCTCAGTCCCTCGATGCAGGGAGCCTGTTGCCAGAAAAAAACGGACCATTTTTGACTGATGGTCATTATCAGGCTATTCAATTAAAGCCTGATAATGTTTTCGTGCAATAACACATGACATCCGGGATAAGTATCTGGACCCATGTGTTATCGCCGCCTCTAAGGGCTGTTTATCAGTGATTATGCTTCGCATGTCTGAGGCACCCGAAGCATAATCCCCAATAAATACCTGGTACCAAAGCTAATTAAATTGCCCCTGGTGAATCAATTAGCACTGCAGCTAATTGAATCCCCCTTAAGATATTTGGGAGGTCGGGGGTGTCTTTACAATGATAGCAGCATTTATTATACCAAGTTTCATTACAATCTGTAATGGTCAGTTTCAAACCTGTGTTGATTTGGTGGGGAATGACCCACTGCCTCACTCACGCCTGGTGTCTCGCGCTGCGTGTTATACTGAGGGTAGATGTAGGAGGACACATCTGTATTGTGTTGTCCACACTTCACTTAGCACCTACTCAAGAGATGCAGTTTACCACGCCTAAGGCTGGGAGTTTTTAGACTTAAGTGGCAGCTATGATGCTGAAAACGCACGCAGTAAGCACCCAACTAGTTTGGAGAAATCCTCGTCATGGGTTTACAGCACAGACAAATTAATAGCTCTGGGTACTCATTCCTAGTGCTATTCAATAACACATTAAAATGAATCCTCCTTCCCCACCAAAGTGCCTTACGGGGTGACATCTGCTTTTATGATACACACATTGGAGTGACCCATAACCATGGGTTGTACTCAGTAGGGCTGATTCAATTGTTGATCTCCCTGGCAGCCATTAGATGGCACCCAACGGAGCAATTCAATTGTTGCTCCGTTCAGGTGCACATGCAGCCGGGGAGACACATTTCAGCTCACAGCGTCCAGTGCTGCAAGCTGAAACGTGCAGAAACTCTGTAGTGTGGGCACTCAAACGGGACTTTGAACGTCCTAACCTCTAGTTTAGATGGGTTTAGAAACTTTGCGCTGTTAAAACAGTAATAATGGGCGTGCATACAGGGCATGCACACCCAAAGGGGGCAACAATTGAATAGCCTCACTGGGCACGATACACCAATAAAACAATTGAATCGGCCCAATAGATACAGGAGTTAATGGTGCGTAAAAGAAAAGAACTAATAAAATGAAGGGGAAAAAACTGTTAATGTACAAACTAGCCAGGGTTGGGAAAAAGCAGGTTTTTGTTTAAAACAGATTTTTTTTTTTTTTTTTGCATTAATGGTTTATTGAAAAAAAATTGAATCCTGCTTATATTAATACTGTGAAACATTGCAATGTATTAGAAACCTTGACCAACCACACTTTAATGTTTTCTAACATTAAAAATCCAAAGTTATTAAGCTTCGATATGATTTAATAGGATTTTAAATACCTACCGGTAAATCCTTTTCTCTTAGTCCATAAGGGATATTGGGGACACATTAGTACGATGGGGATGTCCCAAAACTTCCAGAGCAGGCGGAAACGTGCGGAGACTGCTGCAGCACCGCCTGCCCAACCTGAGTATCCTTTTTGGCCAGGGTATCAAACTTGTAGAACTTCAAAGGTGTTCTTCCCCGGCCAGGTAGCAGCTCGGCATAGTTGCAGGGCCGAGACTCCATGGGCAGCCGCCCAGGAAAACACCACTGATCTCGTAGAGTGGGCTTTCAGAGACTGTGGAACAGGTAAGGCTGTCGACGTATAGGCCTGTTGGATAGTAAGCCGAATTCAACAAGCAATAGACTGCTTTGAAGCAGGGCAACTCTTTTACTGCGCATCATACAGCGTGAACAAGGAATCAGTCTTTCTGATCCAAGCCTTCCTTTTGATATAGATTTTCAAGGCTCGCACTCCATCCAATGCCTCTGGAGGAGATGAAGTGCCAGAACTGGACGGAATCACAATAGGTTGATTCAAGTGAAAAGCGGAGACCACCTGCGGCAGGAACTGCTGTCTAGTCCGGAGCTCCGCTCTGTTCTCGTAATAGACCAATAGACGATAAGGTCCCCAATTCTGAGACACGTCTAGCAGAAGCCAGCGCCAGTAACACCACAGTCTTCCATGTGAGGCACTTGTCTTCTACCGTCATCAGAGGTTCCAACCATGAGGACTGTAGAAAGCTTAACACCACATCAAAATCCCAAGATGCCGTAGGTGGCACAAAGAGAGGTTGTATGTGAAACACCCCTTGCAAGAAGGTCTGAAGGTCTGAACTTCTGGCAGGATAGCCAAAGTCTATTGGAAGAAGACGAAAAGAGCTGAAATCTTGACCTTAAGGGATCCAAGACTTAAGCCTTTATCCACTCCGTCTGCAGGAAATGAAGGAATCTTCCCAAGTGGAATTCTGAAGATGGATATGTGCGTTCCTCGCACCAAGAGACAAATCTCTGTCAGATATGATGATAGTGTTTTGACGTCACAGGTTTTCTGGCTTGCACCATAGTGGCAATGATCTTTTTGGAAAAGCCCTTTGTGAGCTAGGATTTTCCGCTCAATTTCCATGCCGTCAAACGAAGCCACCCTAAGTCCGGGTAGACGAACAGTCCTTGCTGAAGAAGATCTCTTCTTAGCGGTAGAGGCCAAGGGTCCGCCACGCTCTTCGGGGCAATCAAGATTGCTTGCACTCCTTGATGCTTGATCCGCTTGAGCACCCTTGATATCAACGGAATCGGAGGTAATTGGTATACCAGCTGGTAAGGCTAAGGCGACGTCAGCGCATCCACTGTGCTCGCCTGAGGGTCTCGAGCAATAGCAGCGAAGCTTCTTGTTGAGGCGAGAGGCCACCATGTCGATCTGTAGGCAGCCCCACCTGTCGATCACCTGTTGAAACACCCGAGAGTGTAGTCCCCACTCCCCTGGATGGAGATCGTGGCGACTCAGGAAGTCCGCTTAACAGTTGTCCACTCCTGGAATGAAGATTGCGGACAGTGCTCTTGCATGTCTTTCTGCCCAGAAGAGTATTCTTGACACTTCTCGTATGCAGGCTCTGCTTTTTGTCCCTCCTTGTCGACTGATGTACGCCACAGCCGTGGCGTTGTCTGACTGAACCTGGATCGCCCGATCCTGGAGCATAGGGGAGGCCTGAATCAGAGCATTGTAGATTGCCCGAAGTTCCAGGATGTTGATTAGAAGTAGGGCCTCCTGGGCAGACCACCTGCCCTGGAACTGCGCCCCCTGGGTGACAGCTCCCCATCCTCTCAAACGTCGACGCGTCCGTCGTTAGGAGGATCCAATCCTGAACCCCAAAGCGTCGACCTTCCAGCAGGTTGGAAGACTGTAGCCACCACAGGAGTTAAATACTGGCCTGGGATGACTGCCGAATCATCCGGTGCATCTGAAAATGGGAACCGGACCACTTGTTCAGGATGTCCAATTGGAAAGGTCTGGCATGAAACCTTAAACCTGTATCGCCTCGTACGAGATCACCATCTTTCCCAACAATTTTATGCAAAGATGAATGGATACTTGAGCAGGTCGGAGAACCATGCGAATCATTTCTTGAAGTGTTCTCACTTTGTCCTCTAGGACAAACACTTTCTGTGCTACCGTATCCAGTAGCATCCCCAGAAACAGGATCCACTGAGACGGTTCCAGTTGGGACTTCTGCAGATTGAGGATCCATCTGTGGTGAGTCACAAGTTGGATAGTGCGATCTATGTGGAGCAATAGAAGCTCCCTGGAACTCGCATTTATCAGGAGGTCGTATGGAAATACGCTGACCCCCCTGGACCCTGAGCTGAAACATCATTTCCGCCATCACCTTCGTGAACACCCTCAGAGCTGTAGATAGGCCGAAGGGTAATGCCTGAAACTGGTAGTGATCGCTCAGTAGGACAAACCGCAGATAGGCCTGATGAGGAGCCCAAATTGTGATATGGAGGTAAGAGTCCTTGATATCCAGGGACACTAGGAATTCCTCCAGGCCAGCGATCAACGCTCTCAAAGATTCCATCTTGAATTTCAAAATCTTCAGGTAAGGATTCAAGGACTTCAGATTCAGAATGGGTATCACAGACCAGTCTGGTTTTGTTACCACAGACAGACTGGAATAGTGACCTTGTTCATGTTGTTGCAGGGGTACTGGAACAATGACCTGGGACTGGACCAACTTGTTTATGGCCAGTAATAGTGTACCACACATATTTTCCAAAGCTGGTAAGTCTGATTTGAAAAATCGTTGAGGAGACGCACCGAATTCCAGCTTGTAACCCTGAGAGATAATGTCCCTTACCCAAGCATCTTGGCAGGAACCGTCCAAGATGTGGCTGTAGTGACGTAACCGAGCTACCACCATGAGATCCCCTCGGAGTGGGTGGGCACCATCATGCTGAAGTCTTTGTGGAAGCAAAACTGGTGCTCTGTTCCTGGTAGCCGGTAACTGCTGTTTTTTTAGGCTTACCCCTGGTGCCCCTAGCTGACTTGGAGGCCCCCCTGGCCCTAGATCGAAATCTGGATGACCGAAAGGACTGAGTAGATAGGCCCGTGTAGGTACGTCTAGCAGGCGTAGCCCCCGAAGGGAGAAACGTGGATTTCCCAGCAGTAGCTTTGGAGATCCATGCGTCCAATTCACCGCCAAAGAGCCAGTCACCTTTGAAGGGAAGAGATTCCACATTACGTTCGGAGTCAGCGTCACCAATCCACTGACGCAACCATATAGCCCTAGCATTAATATTGCCAATCTCTTTAAGGAAGTCACAGAGTACCCTAGCCGTGTCCTGAATGTGTTTTAGGAAAGTTACAGTAGTAACTAAGGTCATATCACCCATAAGACCTTCCAGAATTTGAGTAGCCCAGGAATGAATGGAATGTGTCATCCAGCAATTTGCAATGACCGGTCTTTGAGCTGCAGCAGTGTACATAGATTTCAGAGTGGTCTCATTTTTCCTATCTGCCGGTTCCTTTACTGTAAAGGAGCCCGGAGCAGGAAGTACCGCCTTTTTAGAAAGGCGAGAGGCTGAGACGTCTACTGCTGGAGATTCTTCCCAGAATTTCCTGCCTTCAGGGGCAAAGGGGAATGTATGCAAAAACCGATTGGACCTGATATTTTTAACTGGATTTTTCAAGGCTATTTTAAATAAATCATCCAACTCCTTGGAGTCAGGAAATGTGACTGTCAGTTTGTATTGCGGGAGGAAAAATGACTGCTGATTATAAGCATCCGCCAGGGGGAGCTTTAACACATCCCGAATAGCCAATATGAGGGGGTTCAATACCCTGGGTGGAGTCCTCGCTTATGGGGTCCACATCATCCTGTATATCATCAACAGTATCTGATAGAAGTGCAGGTAAAGCACGTTTTTGTGCACCTGTAGTGGACAGTGGGTGGATGTTTAGCAGCTAGCTTTGCCACTGCTTGTTGCAGTTCCTGAGTTTTATTGGCATTTGCAGTGAGTTGAGATGACATATCAGACATCATAGTTTTGATAGTCCCCAGCCAGGAGGGCTCTGGACTCTCCCCCACATTGTTATCAGCATTTTGTGATTACAGACTACACTACTCACATGATATGGAGCCAGATGAGCTAGGGGAAAATCTAGCATTACACACTGCATAACTACTGTTTTACCACTGTGAAGAAGAAAAAAAAACAGGTATGCACATACAACACAGCTTGAAATCAATACAAGCCTGCCCTATTGCATGTGAGAGGAGACACAGG
Organism: Pseudophryne corroboree; assembly: GCF_028390025.1. NCBI lineage: Eukaryota > Metazoa > Chordata > Amphibia > Anura > Myobatrachidae > Pseudophryne > Pseudophryne corroboree. The sequence goes on along the minus strand of NC_086453.1, from coordinate 190,543,087 downwards.
AGAGAGGACACCAGCGCACCCAATGCTGCACTGCCCCAGTGACGCCGTCAGCGTTTCACATATACATATAAACAGTGAGACTGTCTAATGAAAAATCCTTCAGAGGGATGATATTTGTGCACAATATAGCGGCTCTCCCCTTCTACACCCAGTACCAGTGATCCAGCATGTGACTGTTATCGAGGAGCTGTGTGAGGCTGCTGCTGCTTATGCAGAGGAAGGCGCCAAAATGCTGCTGAGCCCGCTCTGATGTAGCTCCGCCCTCCGCTATGGCGCCGGAGCTACTGTGTAAACTTTATACTGGCCATGTCTCTTAAATGTTTGTAGCCTCACATAAATGCTTGGTACATGGCATTTAGCCAGTCTCACACAGGGGCCACAGTGGGTCCCCCCCAGGAGGGACCCGTATGCCTCACCCGCACCATGAATGGGGGGACCACCTATGATCACCTTCTGGCAGCGTTAGGGGTGTGCGGCATGCTGCGGCTGCGACAGCCAAGGCACCATGCCCCGCTGAACAAACAGCACCTCAAGAGGCCGGTGACCGCCATCCCCCTAACTCCCACAGTGCAGGTATGCTGTTGCCCAAACAGCATACCGAAAGAAATAAAAGTTTAAAAGAAATTGTAGGGAAAAAAAAAAACTCTGGAGCTTGCAGAGTGTGCATCCTCCCCTGAGGGCACTTTTTTCTAAATGGACTTGAAGGAGGAGGCATAGAGGGGAGGAGCCAGCACACCCAGTTGAAGAAATTTAAAGTGCACTGGTTCCTTTGGACCCGTCTATACCCCATCATACTAATCTGTCCCCAATATCCCTTATGGATGCTAGAGAAAACATCTTTCAAATAATTTATTTTACTAATTATTCCTATTACATCTGAACATATGTTGACAGACTAAACATATCAAAACATACAAAGGGTCTGATTCAGGCTTGTATACTAACCAGATGGTTAGCGTACTAGTCTAATGGTGGAGAGACCACGCATGTGCAGAACAGGTCCTGCATCCTCGCATACAATGCCCCCTAAGCCCCAGCCTGATTGACAGGCTGAAGGCGTTTGGGGCAAGGGAAGGGGGGCGGTGACCGGGTCTGTTACTCAAACGGATGCGTGTCGCCTCCATTTTGTAGGAGCATCGAAGTTAGTGTCTGCATCTGGCAAAGCAAATTTACTGACCTCAGCTGCGGACCAGAGATGGAAATCTGGGTGAGTTACTCAGATGACTGATGGTCACGCAGTATGATCTGAGGGTGCATCTTCAGATGCAACCACAGATCACAAAAGCAGGAAGGAGGCACCCATTTACACTTGATGCCTCCTACTTGCATTAGCATATTAGCTGTATGGTATTGCACAGCCGCAATATAGTAGAAGTCTTAATCAGGCCAAAAGTACTCACAGAGTTAGATGAAACTAAAAAGAAGAACAACAAGTTAATGGTAAGCATTAGTCCTACTTATTATAATTAAATAAATCTGAATAGTAATACAAAATGGAAAATGCAAAAGCACTTTTGCGATAAACCCCCCCCCCCAAAAAAAAACACAACACAGAAAAAGGAGGAGGTAAGCATGAGCCCTGGGAATGACAGTGGCATTAAACATTTCAATAAAAACACTAGTTTTTAAAATCATAGGCTTTTTTTTTTTTTAAGAAGTCACGGAGCCATAGTCACAGCACATTAAAAAGAAAATACAAAAATTTGGTTTAAAGCCAGCCAACGCTGAAACCAACAGTGTAATCTCTGCAGAGAACAATAAATCAAGTACGGTGATCTGGAACTCTGTACTTAACAAATCCCCCCCACCAAATTGGTTGGAATGTTCCCAGTACTACACCCACAGTGCTTTCTGACAACACTACCAAAGGGTTCGGGCACTGTCATGCGGCATATCTTCTATATTTAACTTTTTAATTTTACTGGGGAGGGGGAAAAAACCTAGTAAAGACATACTACACAGCTCTAATATTACAGAGCTCTCTCCTCCAGGGGACTGATGAGAAATATCAGAGTCACACTGAGCTTACATTACTGTGGCAGGCAAAGTAAGAAATATCCCTCCCCATCTTTAAGAGGTAGGGCGCAGTTTGGACAGCAGGTACACTGCATAAAGGGTACACGGAGAGTGAAGACGTGCACCGTGTCTCAGCGTGCACTGCCAGACACAATTATATCTGTGTGAAGCCAGAAAGTGGCCAATATGTGGAAGAGACTTTAAAAATTGCATCAGTGTCCAGCCAGATTATCCTGCCCACCCAGCTACTCCATCATGCCACCTGACTGCCAATTTCTGGGGAGACCAATGTATTACAGGGCAGCCTCCCTTGTGTATATATGGAGGATCGTGCATCACAGACAGTACAGGTGCAGATTATTATGGAACAGACACTTCACACCAAAGAAACTTTTGCATATTTAGAGGTTGCCTCAACTCTAGGTTATTATTCTAATTAAGTAAACCAAACCGGTTTAATGGTTTCTATTTAGAAGGAATCAGTGATGGGCAATGAAATAATTACTGAATTAGTCTTTGGAGTCACAAACACATACAGTACTAGTATAACAGATCCCCTTTACCCCACGCCCATACTGAACTGGTCTTCCTCTACTAACTCTGTCCAGTCTGTCTTGTAGTGGGCTCGTTGAGACGTGCACTCAAGAAAAGATGGGTTGCACTTTGGGTCTAATTCAAACCTGATCGCAGCAGCAAATTTGTAAGCAAATGGGCAAAACCCTGTGCACTGCAGGGGAGGGGGGGAGCAGATATAACAATTGAATAGCACCAGTGAGTGGCCAAGTCTGCAGTCCCCACAGGTTCTGGACACCCACGAGTAGTAATAGTCCCTGTTGGTCTGCACGCCGACCGTCGGGATTGTGAGGGGCGGTATTCTGACTGCCGGTCATATAACTACATGCCCCTGTAGCCAGTATACGGGTGTACCGGTGGCCGCCCGTACACACATGCAAATGCACAGATATATCTTTCGGATATGTCATTCACAAACATATTGGGCGGTATTCCATTCTTTACACCCCATTCCACACCCGTCCTGTTTCTGCTGACGAGCATGGTATCATTTCAGCTCACTACCCCCAGCGCCCAATCCTTTACACAGTAAAACCTGATTACTATGGGCACAATATGCACGATAACGGGGATCATTTTAGAATGGAGATTGGGCATGATATATCCTTTTAATACCGCCCATTGTGTGTACACAACCGCCAACCCACTAGAGAGATACCGTTCGTCATTCGAACAAATGATATATCTTTCTAGTGTGTACCCAGCGTTAGAATTCACCGCACACTAGAAGAAAAACATTAAACTTCTTAGCTACAATGTATGCATGTTTCACTAATATTCTACTGTGAATGGTTCACTAAAATAAATGCTAAAGTACCTTTAGCCTTCAACACAGAAGGAGCGGTATTAGGCAGAAAGGCAGTTTTGGCAGTAGCCAAGTCAGCCACAATCTTTTTTAAATCCTCCCCAAACAGAATATATCCCTTAAAAGGGAGTACCTCCAGGGTTTTTCTAGAGTCCAGATCCACAGACCAGGATCTCAGCCACAATATCCGGCGAGCCAGGACTGACGTAGTAGGTCTTGGCTGCCAGGATACCGGCATCAGAAGCTGCCTCTTTAATACAACGAGAAGCTGTGACAATATAAGACAAGAATTGTCTAGCATGGTCAGAGGAGATTTCAGCATCTAACTCCAAGGCCCATGCTTCATGGGCCTCTGCAGCCCAAGTAGCTGCAATAGTGGGCCTTTGTGCAGCACCCGTGTGGGTGTAAATCGCTTTCAGACAACCCTCCACACGTCCGTAGGCTCTTTTAGAGACGTGACGGTGGTGACCGGTAGAGCTGAGGAAACCACCATCCTAGCCACATGCGAGTCCACTGGAGGAGGCGTTTCCCAATTCTTAGACAGCTCCGGCGCGAGGGGATAGCAAGCCAGCATCTTCTTTCGAGGCACAAACTTCGTACCCGGGTTTTCCCAGGGTTCCTGACGTATATCAATTAGGTGGTCAGAGTGAGGTAAAACTTGTTTAATCACCTTCTGACGCTTGAACCTATCTGGTTTCTTAGGAGGAACGGATGGCTCGGGATCATCCGTAAACTGTAAAATCAACTTAATAGCCTCCAAAAGATCAGGAACATCCACATGTGAATCACCCTCCCCATCAGTTGTATCTGAGTCAGAACCTGTGGGGTCAGTGTAAGTGCCGACTTCATCCGACGAGGTGTCAGTGACAGCAGTGGATTGTGAGGAGACATGCGCTCGCTTAGAGGACCACTTGGACATAGGCGAGCGCCGGTTAGACTTTTTAGTAGTCAGGGACTGGTTCAACTTCTTTATTTGAGCAGATAAATCGTCCGCCCACGGCGGATTAGCTGCAGGGACCACAAACGGTTGCACCGGCATTGGGGATCCCATAGGGGTTGTTAGTTTATGAACTAGCGTATGCAGAAGCGTGGAAAAAGTGGCCCACGGCGGGTCATTATTTGCCCCCGTTGCCACCGTCCCACTGGGGGGGCAAGGAGCCCCCAGAACCAGAGCCCAAAGCTGCTATATTCTCCTCATAGGTATCTGCGGCTTCAGCAACATCGGCAGTGTGTTCAGCCGCAGAACAGTTACCCTCAGAAGCAGACATGATATAACTTGCAGTATCAGGTAACACAGTCATTCCTAACCACGGTCCTCAAGGCACACCAACAGTGCAGGTTTTAGTGATATCCAGGCTGCAGCACAGATGGTTAAATCAAAATAATGGAGCTACTAATTAAGTCACCTGTGCTGAAGCCTGGATATCACTAAAACCTGCACTGTTGGTGTGCCTTGAGGACCGTGGTTGGGAATGCCTGAGGTAACACATTACAATTTGTCAGCAGCACAATACCTCTAGCCCGAACCCCTGCGCAGTGTAGTCAGCATCAGCAGAGATAAAGGAGAGATATGGTGACTAAATCACAGAGAAAAATACGTAATACAGTCTATCTTTGTGAAAATCCTATATTAGATAAAACCTGACGCACCAAGCCCCCTCAGGTTATAGAATATAGGGATAGCAGGTTGAGTGAAAGACACGAAATGGACACCACTCAGCTATCAAATGCACACACAAATAGTGTCTGTAAAATGCAGAGGTTATTACTAACAATACTGCGCTGGACTAGCTTACACAGCTATATAACAATAGATATAACAGTACACAGTAAGAACTGGATGTATATCACAGGGTAATTGTACTAGGAAACCCTGACTAGGTGCACTCTTTCTTAACTAACACTGACTAAAAAAGGCAGGTAGAATACTTAAGTGTCTTGTAAAGTCACAGCACGGACAACCAGGCGGCTTTACATAGGAGGATTTGCCCAATCATTCCCAGGAACAGTGAGTTGAGGGATAATGGCGCCGCAGACACTGCCAGGGAGTGAGGGAGAGACAGATATGCAGCTCCAGGGCAGAAACATTTGCGGGAAATGGCGCCCTGGGGCTGGGGGAGGGGCTCCAGGTCTAAGCCTTATCCCCTCTGCTGGCAAAACCACCGGGTACTGCGGGCTACTTGTAAAAAAGTTTTAGAGAGAAAACCTGACCTGCACCCATGCCCTGGTGATCTAGTGGGATCGCCTGTACTGCCACAGTGTCCACCGGCCGCGCCGGATCACAATACAGTGCGGGTCCCGCGAGCGGGACCCACTTACCTCCTCCCGAAGTGCAGCCACGCGATCCCGGAGAGCCCCAGCCGTGTGTGACTAACTTGAAAGAAAACCAGAGCCTCCTGCTGTAGGTACCCGGCAACCAGGGCACGGGAGTGTACAGCGCCGCTGGGGGAGAGATGGAGCTGCAGCAGGCAATGTCTACTGACATCCAGCACAATCTGTGCCTCTGCTGCAGCCCTTGTAGTCTTCTTTTTTCCTCAGAAAAAGCTTTTTCTAGAGCTGCTGTGAGCAGCTCTTCCTGTCACATGTTTGCACTGCAAGCACCAACTACAAACTGAGCTCCTGTGCACGAAGGCGGGGTGATATAGGAGGCGGCGCTATGCATCTTGGGAAGAAGGTCAAAGCTTTTGAGCCTGTTGGTGCTTCGGATCAAGATCCTACTCTACACCCCTATGTCTATCCTTGTGGAGCCCAGTGTACCCCGCAGCAGAAATATCTGATACTGTCCTGAAGTTTCAGGACTTTCTCTGGAGACAAAAAAAATCGTTGGCTGTGTGTGTCCAGTAGTGCCCTCAGGTGCACCATGCTCCGAGCAGGGACCAGCGAGGACTTTTTCCAGTTGATGAGCCACCCGTGGGCTTGTAGGAATTGGACCGTCAGTTCCAGATGACTGAGGAGAACCTCTTGGGAGTTCGCCAGGATCAGCAAGTCGTCCAGATACGGCAGGAACCCGATTCCCTGACAGTGGAGAAGGGCCGTCATCACAGTCATAACCTTGGTGAAGATCCGAGGGGCCGTAGCCAATCCAAAAGGCAGGGCCTGGAATTGATATGGAAGGTTGCCAATAGCAAACCGCAGATATTGCTGATGCGACATGGCAATAGGTATGTGCAGGTAAGCATCCTGTATGTCAGGGATACCATATAGTCTTCGGGTTCCATGGCCAGCACAATAGAGCGCAGCGTTTCCATATGAAATCTGGATACTCTCACAAATTTGTTCAATGATTTGAGGTTGACTATAGGCCTGAAAGACCAGTTTGGCTTCAGAACTAGAAACAGGGTCGAATAGTATCCCCTGCCTCTCTGAGACAGAGGTACCGGCACTACCACTCCTGTGTCCAGGAGGGATTGTACAACCAAGTGTAGAGCTTGCGCTTTTAACGGATCTGCAGGGATAACCGTTGTGCAAAACTGGCGAGGGGGACATCTCTGGAAAGAGATTGCGTACCCGTGAGAGACAACTTCCCGCACCCAGGCATCCAAAGTGGTCTTTAACCAGGCCTGGGCGAACTACAGAAGTCGGCATCCCACTCTGGGGTCCACCAGGGGGAGGCCCGCCCCATCATGCAGCAGGCTTGTCTTGTTTGGAAGCAGGCTGACGGGCGACCCAGGATTGTTTAGATTTGGGCTTAGTGGTTTTGGAAGCACAAGCCTGTCTCGGATACACCTGACCTTTTGCTTTCCCTGGAGGTCGAAAGGAACAAAAAGTAGTACTCTTAACCTTTGGAGCAAAAAGATTAGTACTTGAAAGAAATGCAGTCACCAAGTCAGTCACAATCTTGTTCAGATCCTCCCCAAGTAGGATGTCACCCTTAAAACGGAGCACCTCCAAGGTCTTTTTGGAGTCCAGATCCACCTTCCAGGACCTCAACCACAGGATCTGGCGAGCCAGGATAGACGTAGTAGATGCCTTGGCCGCCATTACACCTGCATCCGAGGCCGCCTCCTGAATACAGTGGGAGGCTGTGGTAATATAAGACAGATATTGTCTGGCAGTGTCCAAAAAATCCTGAGGCAGTTCATCCTCAATTGCCTGACCCCATGCGTCAATCCCTTTCGGAGCCCAGGTGGCAGCCATAGTGGGTCTATGTACAGCTGCGATAAGAGAGTAAATAGACTTCAGACAACCCTCCACACGCTTATCCGTCGGTTCCTTCAGTGAGGTGACAGTGGGTACAGGCAGAGTAGATGACACCAGTAGACGGCGACATGAAAGTCCACTGGTGGTGGAGTTTCCCACTTGCTACTCAACTCCACAGGGACAGGATAACGAGCTTGCATCTTTTTAGACAGGGAAAACTTCTTTCCTGAAGACGACCAGGATTCCTGACGTGCGTCAATTAAATGGTCAGAATGTGGTAAGACTACTTTTGCAACCTTCTGACGTTTGAACTCATCAGGTTTCTTAGACGTAGCAATAGGCTCGATCTCATCATCAATATGGAGAATCAGCTTGATAGCCTCCACTAGGTCAGGAACATCAACCTGGGTTTCAGATTCCTCATCAGAGCAACTGTACCAGTGTCTGACGGATCAGTATATTCCCCATCCTCATCGGAAGAATTACCCAAAATATTAGTGGATTGGGAGGAAGAAATGGCCCGCTTAGATGACCTCTTTGCCCCAGATGGGCGTGGGGTAGACTTGTGTCTAACCCAAGATTGATTTAATTGTTGCAACTGGGTAGACAGTGTGTCCACCCAGTGCGGATTAACTACAGGGCCAATATGTGGCTGTAATGGCACAGGAGGTCCCACAGGGGGCGTAAGACGTGTTACAAGCGTAGTAAGCAAACTTGGAAACGCTGCCCAAGGTGGGTCCTGATTGGCCACAGGTGCCGCAGGTGGACTGGGAGATGTATGGCACCCAGCGCCTGAACCAGCAGCTAACACTTCCCCCACCGGTAAATCCGTGGTGACAGCACTGCAGGATGCAGACGCATCAGTGGATTTCTGTGGCAGACATTATAGGGAATGTTGCATTAGAGCGTAACAGTACAATATAGCCAGACAAACACAATACCTGCAAATAACCCCGTGTTATGCGACAGTAAATACAGGACACAGAGGATTTAAGCGGTATGAGGTGACTGAAGACCCTGACGCACCTAGCCCCCCAGGGTACAGAATATAGTGATAGCAATACGTGTGATACAGGAAAATGAAATCCACACAACAGCTACAGGCACACTCAGGTCACAGGTAAAAATAAGAATTTACTTACCGATAATTCTATTTCTCATAGTCCGTAGTGGATGCTGGGAACTCCGTAAGGACCATGGGGAATAGCGGCGGCTCCGCAGGAGACTGGGCACAAAAGTAAAAGCTTTATGACTAGCTGGTGTGCACTGGCTCCTCCCCCTATGACCCTCCTCCAAGCCTCAGTTAGGATACTGTGCCCGGACGAGCGTACATAATAAGGAAGGATCTTGAATCCCGGGTAAGACTCATACCAGCCACACCAATCACACCGTACAACTTGTGATCTGAACCCAGTTAACAGTATGATAAACGTAGGAGCCTCTGAAAAGATGGCTCACAACAATAAACAACCCGATTTTTGTAACAATAACTATATACAAGTATTGCAGACAATCCGCACTTGGGATGGGCGCCCAGCATCCACTACGGACTATGAGAAATAGAATTATCGGTAAGTAAATTCTTATTTTCTCTGACGTCCTAGTGGATGCTGGGAACTCCGTAAGGACCATGGGGATTATACCAAAGCTCCCAAACGGGCGGGAGAGTGCGGATGACTCTGCAGCACCGAATGAGAGAACTCCAGGTCCTCCTCAGCCAGGGTATCGAATTTGTAAAATTTAGCAAACGTGTTTGCCCCTGACCAAGTAGCTGCTCGGCAAAGTTGTAAAGCCGAGACCCCTCGGGCAGCCGCCCAAGATGAGCCCACCTTCCTTGTGGAATGGGCTTTTACAGATTTTGGCTGTGGCAGGCCTGCCACAGAATGTGCAAGCTGAATCGTACTACAAATCCAACGAGCAATCGTCTGCTTAGAAGCAGGAGCACCCAGCTTGTTGGGTGCATACAGGATAAACAGCGAGTCAGATTTTCTGACTCCAGCCGTCCTGGAAACATATTTTCAGGGCCCTGACTACGTCCAGCAACTTGGAGTCCTCCAAGTCACTAGTAGCCGCAGGCACCACAATAGGCTGGTTCATGTGAAACGCTGAAACCACCTTAGGGAGAAATTGAGGGCGAGTCCTCAGTTCTGCCCTGTCTGAATGAAAAATTAGGTAAGGGCTTTTATATGATAAAGCCGCCAATTCTGAGACACGCCTGGCTGAAGCCAGGGCTAACAGCATGACCACTTTCCATGTGAGATATTTTAATTCCACAGTGGTGAGTGGTTCAAACCAATGTGACTTTAGGAGACTCAACACTACATTGAGATCCCAAGGTGCCACTGGAGGCACAAAAGGAGGCTGTATATGCAGTACCCCTTTGACAAACGTCTGAACTTCAGGCACTGAAGACAGTTCTTTTTGGAAGAATATTGACAGGGCCGAAATTTGAACCTTAATGGACCCTAATTTTAGGCCCATAGATAGTCCTGTTTGCAGGAAATGCAGGAAACGACCCAGTTGAAATTCCTCTGTAGGGGCCTTCTTGGCCTCACACCACGCAACATATTTTCGCCAAATGCGGTGATAATGTTTCGCGGTTACATCCTTCCTGGCCTTGATCAGGGTAGGGATGACTTCATCTGGAATGCCTTTTTCCTTCAGGATCCGGCGTTCAACCTCCATGCCGTCAAACGCAGCCGCGGTAAGTCTTGGAACAGACAAGGTCCCTGCTGGAGCAGGTCCTTTCTTAGAGGTAGAGGCCACGGGTCCTCCGTGAGCATCTCTTGAAGTTCCGGGTACCAAGTCCTCCTTGGCCAATCCGGAGCCACGAGTATAGTTCTTACTCCTCTCCTCCTTATGATTCTCAATACTTTGGGTATGAGAGGCAGAGGAGGGAACACATACACTGACTGGTACACCCACGGTGTTACCAGAGCGTCCACCGCTATCGCCTGAGGGTCCCTTGACCTGGCGCAATATCTGTCTAGTTTCTTGTTGAGACGAGACGCCATCATGTCCACCTTTGGTTTTTCCCAACGGTTTACAATCACGTGGAAGACTTCTGGGTGAAGTCCCCACTCCCCCGGGTGAAGGTCGTGTCTGCTGAGGAAGTCTGCTTCCCAGTTGTCCACTCCCGGAATGAACACCGCTGACAGTGCTGTCACATAATTTTCCGCCCAGCGAAGAATTCTTGCAGTTTCTGCCATTGCCCTCCTGCTTCTTGTGCCGCCCTGTCTGTTTACGTGGGCGACTGCCGTGATGTTGTCCGATTGGATCAATACCGACTGACCCTGAAGCAGAGGCCTTGCTTGACTTAGGGCATTGTAAATTGCCCTTAGTTCCAGGATATTTATGTGAAGAGACGTTTCCATGCTTGACCACAAGCCCTGGAAATTTCTTCCCTGTGTGACTGCTCCCCAGCCTCTCAGGCTGGCATCCGTGGTCACCAGAATCCAGTCCTGAATGCCGAATCTGCGGCCCTCTAGAAGATGAGCACTCTGCAACCACCACAGGAGAGACACCCTTGTCCTTGGAGATAGGGTTATCCGCTGATGCATCTGAAGATGTCCAGCAGATCCCACTGAAAAGTTCTTGCATGGAATCTTCCGAATGGAATCGCTTCGTAAGAAGCCACCATCTTTCCCAGGACCCTTGTGCATTGATGCACTGACACTTGTCCTGGTTTCAGGAGGTTCCTGACTAGCTCGGATAACTCCCTGGCCTTCTCCTCCGGGAGAAACACCTTTTTCTGGACTGTGTCCAGAATCATCCCTAGGAACAGTAGACGTGTTGTTGGAATCAGCTGCGATTTTGGAATATTTAGAATCCACCCGTGCTGACGTAGCACTACCTAAGATAGTGCTACTCCGACCTCTAACTGTTCCCTGGACCTTGCCCTTATCAGGAGATCGTCCAAGTAAGGGATAATTAAGATGCCTTTTCTTCGAAGAAGAATCATCATTTCGGCCATTACCTTGGTAAAGACCCGTGGTGCCGTGGACAATCCAAACGGCAGCGTCTGAAACTGATAATGACAGTTTTGTACCACAAACCTGAGGTACCCTTGGTGAGAAGGGTAGATTGGGACATGGAGATAAGCATCTTTGATGTCCAGAGACACCATATAGTCCCCTTCTTCCAGGTTCGCTATCACTGCTCTGAGTGACTCCATCTTGAATTTGAACCTTTTTATGTAAGTGTTCAATGATTTCAGATTTAAAATCGGTCTCACCGAGCCGTCCGGCTTCGGTACCACAAACAGCGTGGAGTAATACCCCTTTCCCTGTTGTAGGAGGGGTACCTTGATTATCACCTTTTGGGAATACAGCTTGTGAATAGCTTCCAATACTGCCTCCCTGTCGGAGGGAGACGTTGGTAGAGCAGACTTCAGGAACCGGCGAGGGGCGAGGGGGAGACGTCTCGAATTCCAATGTGTACCCCTGTGATACTACCTGCAGGATCCAGGGGTCCACTTGCGAGTGAGCCCACTGCGCGTTGAAATTTTTGAGACGGGCCCCCACCGTGCCTGAGTCCGCTTGTAAAGCCCCAGCGTCATGCTGAAGACTTGGCAGAAGCGGGGGAGGGCTTCTGATCCTGGGAAGAGGCTGCCTGCTGCAGTCTTTTTCCCCTTCCTCTGCCCCGGGGCAGAAATGAGTGGCCTTTTGCCCGCTTGCCCTTATGGGGACGAAAGGACTGAGTTTGAAAAGACGGTGTCTTTTTCTGCTGAGAGGTGACCTGGGGTAAAAAGGTGGATTTCCCAGCCGTCGCCGTGGCCACCAGGTCCGATAGACCGACCCCAAATAACTCCTCCCCTTTATACGGCAAAACTTCCATATGCCGTTTGGAATCTGCATCACCTGACCACTGTCGTGTCCATAAACTTCTTCTGGCAGAAATGGACAGCGCACTTACTCTTGATGCCAGGGTGCAAATATCCCTCTGTGCATCTCGCATATATAGTAATGCATCCTTTAAATGCTCTATAGTCAACAATATACTGTCCCTATCCAGGGTATCAATATTTTCAGTCAGGGAATCCGACCAAGCCACTCCAGCGCTGCACATCCAGGCTGAGGCGATTGCTGGTCGTAGTATAACACCAGTATGTGTGTATATACCCTTTAGGATATTTTCCAGCTTTCTATCAGCTGGTTCCTTGAGGGCGGCCGTATCAGGAGACGGCAACGCCACTTGTTTTGATAAGCGTGTGAGCGCCTTATCTACCCTAGGGGGTGTTTCCCAACGCGCCCTAACCTCTGGCGGGAAAGGGTATAATGCCAATAATTTATTAGAAATCAGCAGTTTTTTATCGGGGGAAACCCACGCTTTGTCACACACCTCATTTAATTCATCTGATTCAGGAAAAACTATGGGTAGTTTTTTCACACCCCACATAATACCCCTTTTTGTGGTACTTGTAGTATCAGAAATGTTCAAAGCCTCCTTCATTGCCGTGATCATGTAACGTGTGGCCCTACTGGACATTACGTTTGTCTCGTCACCGTCGACGCTGGAGTCAGTATCCGTGTCTGGGTCTGTGTCGACCATCTGAGGTAACGGGCGCTTTAGAGCCCCTGACGGTGTTTGAGACGCCTGGGCAGGCACTAACTGATTTGCCGGCTGTCTCATGTCGTCAACAGTTTTTTGCAAAGTGCTGACACGGTCACGTAATTCCTTCCATACGACCATCCAGTCAGGTGTCGACTCCCTAGGGGGTGACATCACTATTACAGGCAATTGCTCCGCCTCCACATCATTTTCCTCCTCACGACACAATCGTACCGACACACAGCACACACACAGGGAATGCTCTGATAGAGGACAGGACCCCACGAGCTCTTTGGGGAGACAGAGGGAGAGTTTGCCAGCACACACCAGAGCGCTATATATATACAGGGATAACCTTATATAAGTGTTTCTCCCTTCTATAGCTGCTGTATTTGTATTATCTGCCAATTAGTGCCCCCCCTCTCTTGTTTTACCCTGATTCTGTAGCAGGACTGCAGGGGAGAGTCAGGGAGCCGTCCTTCCAGCGGAGCTGTGAGGGAAAATGGCGCTTGTGTGCTGAGGAGATAGGCTCCGCCCCCTTTTCGGCGGCCTTTTCTCCCGCTTTTTTTAGGAAAACTGGCAGGGGTTAAATGCATCCATATAGCCCAGGAGCTATATGTGATGCATTTCTTTAGCCATATAAGGTTTAAAACGTGTTTTATTGCGTCTCAGGGCGCTCCCCCCCAGCGCCCTGCACCCTCAGTGACCGGAGTGTGAAGTGTGCTGAGAGCAATGGCGCACAGCTGCAGTGCTGTGCGCTACCTTATTGAAGACAGGAACGTCTTCTGCCGCCGATTTTTCCGGACCTCTTCGCTCTTCTGGCTCTGTAAGGGGGCCGGCGGCGCGGCTCCGGGACCCATCCAAGCTGAGCCTGTGATCGTCCCTCTGGAGCTAATGTCCAGTAGCCAAGAAGCCCAATCCACTCTGCATGCAGGTGAGTTCGCTTCTTCTCCCCTTAGTCCCACGATGCAGTGAGCCTGTTGCCAGCAGGTCTCACTGAAAATAAAAAACCTATTTAAACTTTTACTCTAAGCAGCTCAGGAGAGCTACCTAGCATGCACCCTTCTCGGCCGGGCACAAAAATCTAACTGAGGCTTGGAGGAGGGTCATAGGGGGAGGAGCCAGTGCACACCAGCTAGTCATAAAGCTTTTACTTTTGTGCCCAGTCTCCTGCGGAGCCGCCGCTATTCCCCATGGTCCTTACGGAGTTCCCAGCATCCACTAGGACGTCAGAGAAATGCAGAAATTATTACATATAAACAATAAAACTGCACTGGACTAGTAAAACTACATATAAATATGTATGAATATAGATATAACCATGCACAGTAGATACTGGATGTATATCACAGAATACTTGTACTAAATATTCAGATAGCAGCACATTTGTTCTTAACTAACACTGCCAAAAATGACACGTACGATACTTGTGCCTGTAAATGCACAGTGCTGATGAGACAGGTGGCTTTACAGAGGAGACAGAGCCCTGCAGTCCCAGAGATCAGCTCAGCTATTAGTGAAGATGGCGCCAAAATCTCTGTCAGGGAGTGAGGGAGAGAGAAATGTAGCTCCAGGGCGGGAACACCAGCAGTAGATGGCACCCGGAGCTGGGGGAGGGGCTACAGGTCAGCGCCTTATCCCCTCTACTGGGCTTCACAACCTGGTACTGTGGAGCCTATTGTAAATGGATTTTTAGTAAATCCAACCTGTGCTCCCCTGCCCTGGTGGATATAGTGGGGTCCCTGTGCAGTACAGTGTCCAAGCCAGCTGCGCGGTTTGTCTCCTGGGTCCGTGATTTACCGGTGGGTCCCACCTGGGGGACCCTTTTACCTCCTCCAGCCATGCGATCCTGGAGAGCGTCAGCGGTGGTGTGCCTGACGACCAGTGCGCCTCCGCTGCAAGTACCCGGGAACCCGGCCGTGGGAGTATGCAGCGCTGCTGAGGGAGGTGATGGAGCCGCAGCACAGCATGTCATAAAGACATAGGAAGTGCTGCGGCCCTTGAAGTCTTCTTAAAAGCTCTTTTCAGGGCTGCCTAGCACAGCCCCACCTGTTAGTGACTTGCTCTGCAGGCACCAACTTACAAACTGAGCTCCAGTGCCTGGAGGCGGGGTTATAGAGGAGGCGGTGCAATGCATCCTGGGAACAGTCAAAGCTTTAGCTTGTTGGTGTCTCTGATCAAGATCCAACTCTGCACCCCAATGTATTCCCTGTGGAATACCAATGTACCCCGCTGCAGAAAGGACATTTTATCTCCAGTTTTGTACTCCATCACTCTCTCTACAGCTACTAAATATTGGGTTCAAGGGTCTATTATACATCTAATTGTGGCCCATGCTAATAAGCAACTTACACCACTTACGGTGACTAGTATACTGTAGTAAACATAATTCTAATAGGTAAACTCAAGACACTAAAGTTCATAAACAAGTACACCCAATCTAGGTCACAATCCAATTACCTGTTTGACAAGTTTTAAAAACGAAAAAAAGATCATGTTGTCTAAGGCCATCCACTACTCAGACTTGTCTGAACTGCAGATAGCATCAGATTTCTCTTGAACTCTCCCGGGAGCGTCCCGGGAATCGGATCAGACCCTGGCTTTAATTTTCATTACATTCACTTCAGATATATCTGATGCAATATATCATGTGCCAGATCGCATCAGATATATCTGATGCACACATGCTACATGTGATTGATCTGATGCTGCTGCTGCCGCTGTTCCCCCTCTTGGTGGGTGGGAGTGGTCAGGGAGATGCCAGTCAAGTGACGCTTCAGATGAATCTGATCAGATACATCTGAAGGAAAAAAAACAATCCGATGTGCACCTGTTTTCTTCAGATTCAGATAAATAGTTGGGGCAGCCTCAGAGATCTGTAGTTCAGACATATCTGACACGGGAGTGAGCATTGGATCTGAAGAGCCATCCAATGTGACACTTTTCTTCAGATATGACGGTCAGATGCATCAAAATCTGAAGAAAACTGCCCAAATCTGACTAGTGGATGGGGGCCTTTAGGCTTCGGCTTCAACAGTATTACAGGACAAAACAGAGGATTAACCCACAACAAAGACAGATCATCCACCTTATGCCATCTACAAAATACAGTAAAAACACGTGATAGATTTAAGATTATTTGCCATCTGAAGAGTAAAATAAACCATCCAGCAATGTTACTCTAACCCTGAATACTGATCCTCCAGATTTCACATTACATTCCTTTCAATTTCGCAGACTCCAGTACAGATCCAGATTTCCTTGTCAGATTAAACTACAGCTTGCTTTAGCTTTCTAATTCTGGGTACACACTAAAGAGATTCGTTGTATGATATATCGTTCCAATGAGGATCAGAACGATATATCATGTGGATCGTATAGTGTGTATGCCACGATCACACATGCCTGGTGGTCGTTCGTCGCATCGTTCCATTTGCTGTGCGGCACACAGCAGATAGAACGACGCAATGATCGATGCCTATGGTACATCGCACCGTCGCACACTGCATTGTGCAGTGTGTATGGACAGCACAATGTAACGTGCCGTCGCTGGGTACACACGTTTAGTGTGTACCCAGCATAACTCTCCAAAATACTGCCCCTCCATGGAAACTAAATGACACTTTGTTGCAAATACCCTAATTCATTTGAAATTAATCAGATACTGTATTAGCTAGATTAAAGGACAACTGTAGCTCAAATGGGTGCTGTATCCCTGAAATTAGCATAGAGCGCATGAACTAAAGATACAAGATCAAAAGTAGATAAGCATGGTCTTCAAAATACACTAATATCTAAAAGCTCCAGGACCTGATGGATTTACTATAGTTTCTACAAAAATGCTGGTTTCTGATTTAACCAATACATTTCTGAATACAAATTTCATGCAGAAACTACCAAAGACAAAATAAATTACCCTGAAACCTGGTATGGACATATAAACCTGCTGCATACAGTCCTCCAGGTATTAACCAAAGTCCTAATATATGTAGGAATTAAATTGGGCGCAAGGACCGCAAGTTTTTTTGCAGTCACAACATTGCGCCCAATTTTGGATTACCGTCGGTATGTGTCCTCCAGATACCCGTGGTATCCATTTTTTGCAGGGTTTACAGCTTTTGAAAATCCACAGTAAATGTAAAAAAAAAAATAAAAAAAAAAATACAACAACACTTCCCTGTCTGGTGGTCTCCCCCCATCTTTGCACGGAGGAGGGGGATGCTGGGAGATGTAGTTCTGGGGAGGGGGGGGGGGGGTCACACACACACTGCTGCTGTAGGAGACTGGGGACCAATACTGGGTGAAGTAGACAATTTGGAAAGTAATTACAGACTAATCATGCGAATATTGGAAACTTCCAATTGTTCATTTAGTCCTTCGGGGGGGGCTTGATTTGTCCCACAAGGGTGCCAGATTTTTCCTACAAACAACGATTTTAGAAAAAGAAATTGGGATTCGCGAAAAAGTATGCAGTGATTTCTATAGAAAATAACTGCGTCTCATTTTCTCTCCTCTAATTGAATAGAAAATCCCTGCGTCTACGGGAAAAAATAGGATTTTAGTAACCTCCCAGTAAATCCTTTTCTCACAGCCCGTAGAGGATACTGGGGTCCCATTTAGTACCATAGTGTATTGATGGGCCCTCTATGCCCCTACTACCAGACTCAGTCTAGGAAACTATGCCCGAGGAGACGGACATACTTTGAGAGAAGGATAAATCAAGATAGTGGCAAGATTCCGAACCAGCACGCACAAACCAGAAGAAAGCTATGCTAACCCAACCTTAAGCAGGAACAGCAACAGCTGAACCAACAATATTTAACCAAGTAACAGTGCAGAAAGAACGAAGCACCGGCGGGTGCCCAGTATCCTCTACGGATTACGAGAAAAGGATTTACCGGTAGGCAATTAAATTCCTATTTTCTCTTACGTCCTAGAGGATACTGGGGTTCCATTTAGTACAATGGGGATGTACCACAGCTCCCAAACCGGGTGGGAGACTGCTGAGGTTCCTGCAAAACTGACTGGCCTCCGAGGACCTTCAGTTTGGTCAAAGTATTGAACTTGTAGAACTTAGCAAACGTGTTTGAACCAGACCAAGTAGCTGCTCGGCAGAGCTGTAAAGCCGAGACACTCCGGGCAGTCACCCAGGAAGAACACACCGACCTAGTAGAGTGGGCCTGTACAGATTTTGGAACCAGCAAACCTGCCGTGGAAGAAACATGCTGGATAGTGAATGTGATCCAGCGTGCAATTGTCTGCTTTGAAGCAGGACACCCAATTTTATTGGGATCATATAGAACGAACAGCGAGTCGGATTTTCTGTGACAAGCTGTCCTCTTTACGTATACCTTCAAAGCCCTCACAACAGCCAAAGACTTTTAAGTAGCAGAAGTGTCGGTGATAATGGAAACCACAATAGGTTGGTTGACGTGAAACGCAAACACCACTTTCGGAAGAAATTGCTGACGAGTTCTAAGTTCAGCTCTGTCCTCATGAAAAATTAAATAGGGGCTCTTGTGAGACAAAGCCCCAGCTCCGACACACGTTTTGCTGAAGCCAAGGTCAACAGTGTGAAGGTCTTCCACGTAAGATATTTTACGTCCACCTCCTATAATGGTTCAAACCAGTCCGACTGGAGGAACTGCAGAACCAAATTGAGATCCCAAGGTGCCGTGGGAGGCACAAAGGGAGGTTGGATGCGCAAAACATCTTTCAAAAACGTCTGGACCTCAGGGAGAGAGATCAATTGTTTTTGAAAGAAAATGGACAAGGCCGAAATGTTTACTTTTATGGAGCCCAGACATAAGCCCACATCCACACCTGCCTGCAGAAAAAGCAGGAACGTCCTAGGTGAAATTCCACCGCAAATAAGTTCTGCTCTCACACCAAGAGACGTATTTTTTCCAAATACGGTGGTAATGTTTAGACGTTATCCCCTTCCTGGCTTGGATCATAGTCGGGATAACTTTATTAGGGATCCCTCTCCTAGCTAAAATCAGCCGTTCAACTTCCATCCTGTCAAACATAGCAGCGATAAGTCCTGATAGATGAACGGGCCCTGTTGCAGAAGATCCTCGCGAAGAGGTAGAGGCCACGGATCTTCGAGGAGCATATCCAGAAGGTCCGCGTACCAGGGCCATCTTGGTCAGTCCGGAGCAATGAGTACTGCTTGAACCTTATCCCTTTTCATTCTTTTGAGAATTCTTGGGATCAGAGGAAGTGGAGGAAACATGTACACCATCTGATAGACCCATGGA
This sequence comes from Pseudophryne corroboree, assembly GCF_028390025.1. NCBI lineage: Eukaryota > Metazoa > Chordata > Amphibia > Anura > Myobatrachidae > Pseudophryne > Pseudophryne corroboree. Next base: position 190,523,743 of record NC_086453.1, on the reverse strand, counting down.
GTCGTCAGAGCGTCTACCGCCACTGCCTGTGGGTCTCTCGACCTGGAACAATACCGCTTGAGCTTCTTGTTGAGACGAGAGGCCATAATGTCAATTTGTGGATATCCACACCGACGTGTCAATCACCCGAACACTTCCGAATGAAGGCCCCACTCCCACGGTGCAGGTCGTGTCTGCTGAGGAAGTCTGCTTGTCTACTCCCGGAATGAAGACCGCTGACAATGCCACAGCGTTTTTTTTCTGCCCAGAGAATTCCGACATCGCTGCTCTGCTTTTCGTTCTGCCCTGTCGGTTTATGTACGTCACTGCCGTTGCATTGTCCGACTGGACCTGAATGGCCCGATCGTGAAGAAGATAAGAGGCCTGCAGAAGGGCACTGAACATGGCCCAGAGTCCCAGAATGTTGATTGGAAGGATGACTTCCTGACTTGACCAACTTCCTTGAAACTGAACCCCATGGTTGACTGCTCCCCAACCTCTGAGACTTGCGTCCGTGGTTAACAGGATCCAGTCCTGAATTCCGAACTTCCGACCCTTGATGAGGTGACAAATCTGTAGCCACCACAGAAGGGAGATCCTAGCTTTTGGCGACAGACGGATCCTCTGGTGTATATGAAGATGTAATCCGGACCATTTGTCCAACAGTGTTGTAATGGCCGACTCAGTCAAAAACTTTAAGAATGGGTTAGATAAATTCCTAATGGATAAGGATATCCAGGGTTACGGGGCATAGTCACGCACTATGGTTATTATAAAAAAGAGGGGTAAAACGTAGCGGCAGTCATCAACTTCAGTCAAAATTTTATACAAAATAATCGTGCATAGGAGACCACAAATAGGTGAACTCGATGGACAATTGTCTTTTTTCAACCTTAGATACTATGTTATTATCGAGCTGGAAGGGTCTTGCGTGAAACCTTTCGTACTGAAGCGCCTCGTAAAAAGCCACCATTTTCCCCAGAAGGCGAATACATAGATGCATCGATATCCGGGTCGGTTTCAGGACATCCCGAACCATCGACTGGATCACAAATGCCTTTTCCAACGAAAGGAACACTTTCTGTGACTCCGTGTCCAGTATCATTCCCAGGAATGGGAGCCTCCGTGTTGGCTCTAGGTGAGATTTCGGAAGGTTCAGAATCCACCCGTGATCCTGGAGAAGTTTGGTTAAGAGAGCAATGCTGTCCAGCAACCTCTCTCCCTAGATGGCGCCTTTATCAGAAGATCGTCCCTGCTTGCGGAGTAGAAACATCATCTCTGCCATCACTTTGGTGAACACCCTCGGTGCCGTGGAGAGGCCAAATGGCAGGGCCTGGAACTGGTAGTGCAAAACATAGATAAGCCTGATGACGCGGCCAGATCGAAATGTGAAGGTACGCATCCTTGATATCCAGAGACACTAGGAATTCCCCTTCCTCCAGACCTGAGATCACCACTCTCAAAGGCTCCATCTTGAACTTGAACACTCTTAAGGACGGATTCAAGGACTTGAGGTTCAGAATTGGTGGTACCAAACTGTCCGGTTTCGGTACTACAAAAAAGTTGAAATAGTACCCCTTGTTGTGCAGATGAGGTGGAACTGGAACAATGACTTGAGACTGTACCAGTTTTTGGATGGCCTGCTGTAAAGTTATACTTGCCTCTTGTGAAGCTGGTAAGCCTGATTTGAAGAATCTGTGAGGTGGGAGCTCTTGGAACTCTAATCTGTAGCCCTGGGAAATAAGATCTATGACACAGGGATCCCGGCACGAACTTGACCAGATATGACTGAAGAATTTGAGTCGGGCTCCCATCTGTCAGCCCTCCAGCTTTGAGGAAGCAGAGCCCGAGCTCTGTTCCTGAGCACCTGCAGTTGCTGGTTTGCGTGGTTTACCTCTTGCACCTCTGGAGGCCGTAGAAGCACATCTGGATTTTCCCTTAAACTTAGCTGTTTGAAAGGACTGTAAATTTGAAGCGGAAGGAAGATACGTAGACTTACCCGCAGTAGCTTTGGAGATCCATTTGTCTAATTCATCTCCAAACAAGGTCTCTCCTGTGAATGGTAGGCCTTCCACGCCTTTCCTGGAGTCCGCATAAGCAATCAACTGGCGTAGCCACAAGACCCTGCGTGCTGACAGTGCCATAGCGGTGGTGCATGCATTAAGCAAGCTTCTATCTTTTATGGCTTCCACCATAAAGTTCGCAGAGTCCTGTATATGCTGCAGGAGTAAAACAACATCCCCCCTAGACAAAGAATCTAACCCCTCAATTAAGTTATCTGACCATTTAGCAATGGGTTTTGTGATCCACGCACAGCAGCTGTGTACAATCATTTGAGTGTAGTCTCAATTTTACGATTAGCCATGTCTTTTAGGGAGGCTGCACCAGGTACAGGCAGTACAATGTTCTCCCTGGCAGGGTCCACAGGTTATCCACAGGATAACAATGAGATATGATGACGCAACAGTGGATTTACACCAATCGGTCAAAACTTTCCAACCTCCAGCATGCAACAGGTCCGTACACATATCCCCGCCTCCTGGCTCAGGCAAATCAGTTTTTTGTTTGGTGAGACAGGAGCTGGACAATGGTCACAGGGCTGCTGGTTTTTAGCAGCCCAAAGCTTTATTTTGTTTTTGTAGCCTTACTATTTTTCTGAGCAATCTTTCTAAACAGCGTCTTATACGTACCTTAGAAAAAGCCGCTCCAACAACTCTCCGCCAGGTCGCAACAACGCTTACTCACTAGTGTACAGTGCTGTTTTGGCGGGCATCTGTGTTGGATATACTAGCAGGTCCAGCAGACGTTACCAGGCTGTGGCCGGAGCATGGGGAGAAGATAAGGCATCGGTTCCGCTTAGAAGGGGAATACGGACACAGCCGCACTTTTTTGAGAGGAGACCACCAAACAGTCGCTGACGCGGCTGCCACCTCGGGTGCACCAGCGCTAGGCCTTAGGGACCATAGGCTTGATGTCAGCAGCGGGGAGTCAAACGCTCTCCTGGTCGCCCCTTCCCCCGGTTCATGACCAGTCTCCCACCATGAACTGTTTCCCCCTTCCGTCTCAGACACTGTACACAAAGGGGACCCAGTCGCAGCATAGGCAGCCGTGTGACTAGTGCGTCTGTGTTCATGGAGCGTCTGTGTTCACTATAGATTCATGGAAGGACAGTATAGACTAGTAACGTCTAGATCCACTCAGTGTTCGCTAACGTATTGATCAGTCCTGGAAGCGAGTCAAGTCTGCCTGTATCCCACTCTACTGAGTACGGGTAATACAGCACTAAGTCTCCATCTACCTTTTAGAGTATAACTAGTTAGTTAAGTGCCTACTGCATGAGTCTGCATACATTTACTGTTTCTTTCGCAATGCGTCTGAATATGGTAGCTCTGTTTAAACATGATTCAGTAATATGTTCTCCTACATACTTGAAATGTAGTTGTAGTTGATGATGTGCTCATATTGCTTATTATACTAATGTATAACATGTGACTAACTGCTAGTGTGATTGCTGATTTTACTATATTTCTGTCAGTTTGTTTATTCCGATCCTCAATGCTGGTGCATGAGTAGGGTCGGATTGTAGGTCACTTTAAAAAGAAAGTGATTACAGTCACAAATTGTGTAGTATACTGTGAAAGTGTTGATTATTTATCATGTCTAATAGTGGCAAAGGTGAGGAAGATACACTCACAGCAACACCAACACTCGTATCATGTTTGTCTTGCAAAGCTGTTATCCTCTCAGGATCTAGTTCATGATGGTTTGTGTGCAAATTGTTTTAGCTTTCACCAGGGGTTCTTGAAAAATACAAGGCAGATTGAGGTGCAGGTTGATCCACCTTGGGCTAGGTTTGCACAGACTTTATCCAGTATAGCTGAAAGGATAATTCCTCCAACTACTGTACAGGGGACAGGTTACACGATTAACCCTTACATGCAGCTTTCCACCTGTGGTGTATCACTTCCAGCAGCTGCCTCTCAAAAGAAACAGGCTGATAAGCCGGTGGTAAGTAAACATTCATCCTCACAGGCTACACATGGTTCAGATGAGGATTCATCGGAGGATGAAAGCTCAGATAATTCTACTTCGGCATACGAAGAGAAGGAGGAGGAAGGTCTCAGCTCAGTGGATATAGTGGAGTTAATTAAGCAATGAAAGCCATTCTATCCTTAGAGGATTCAGCGGAGCCTGTGTTAAAAACCAAGGCACCTGTGTTTAAACATCCCAAAACAGTTAAGACTGAGTTTCCAGGGTCAGATCAGCCGACGGAAATCATGGAAGAGGCTTGGGTTACGCCTAATAAGTTTAGAATTCCTAAGAAATGGAATTCCAATTATCCTCTTCCAGCTGGGGATTGTTTAAAAAGGGAGGTGGCTCCTAAAGTAGATACACATGTGATTCGATTAGTGCAAAAATCTACATTACCTTTGCCTTCAACATCAATAAATGAGGTCACGGATAGGAGAGTGGATGGTTTTCAAAAAAACATTTTTTCCCTGTCTGGTGCAGTCGTAAGGCCAGCCATGGCTTCAGCTTGGATGGCAAAGGCAGTGGCTGCCTGGGCTGATGCATTGGAGGGAGATTTTCCAATAACTTCTAGAGAGCAGAAATCCCATATAGCACATAAAAAAAAAGATTTTACTCACCGGTAAATCTATTTCTCGTAGTCCGTAGTGGATGCTGGGGACTCCGTAAGGACCATGGGGAGTAGACGGGCTCCGAAGGAGACTGGGCACTCTAAGAAAGATTTAGTACTACTGGTGTGCACTGGCTCCTCCCTCTATGCCCCTCCTCCAGTCCTCAGTTAAGGAAACTGTGCCCGGAAGAGCTGACATTATAAGGAAAGGATTTTGGAATCCAGGGTAAGACTCATACCAGCCACACCAATCATACCGTATAACTTGTGATAAACTTACCCAGTCAACAGTATGAACCACAACAGAGCATCAACAATGGATGCCCACATAACATAACCCTTTATTAAGCAATAACTATGTACACGTATTGCAGAAAGTCCGCACTTGGGACGGGCGCCCAGCATCCACTACGGACTACGAGAAATAGATTTACCGGTGAGTAAAATCTTATTTTCTCTAACGTCCTAGTGGATGCTGGGGACTCCGTAAGGACCATGGGGATTATATCAAAGCTGCCAAACGGGCGGGAGAGTGCGGATGACTCTGCAGCACCGAATGGGCAAACACAAGGTCCTCCTCAGCCAGGGTATCAAACTTGTAGAACTTAGCAAATGTGTTTGTACCCGACCAAGTAGCTGCTCGGCAGAGCAAGACCCCTCGGGCAGCAGCCCAAGAAGAGCCCACTTTCCTTGTGGAATGGGCTTTCACCGATTTTGGATGCGGCAAACCAGCCGCAGAATGAGCCTGCTGAATCGTGCTACAGATCCAGCGAGCAATGGTTTGCTTTGAAGCAGGAGCACCCAGCTTGTTGGATGAATACAGGATAAACAGCGAGTCAGTCTTCCCGACTCCAGCCGTCCTGGCTACATAGGTCTTCAAAGCCCTGACTACATCAAGCAACTTGGAATCCTCCAAGTCACGAGTAGCCGCAGGCACCACAATAGGTTGGTTCAAATGAAAAGATGACACCACCTTCGGCAGAAATTGCGGCCGAGTCCGTAATTCTGCCCTGTCCATATGGAAAACCAGATAGGGGCTTTTACATGACAAAGCCGCCAATTCTGACACACGCCTTGCCGAAGCTAAGGCCAATAGCATGACCACCTTCCACGTGAGATACTTTAGCTCCACGGTCTTAAGTGGCTCAAACCAGTGGGATTTCAGGAAACCCAACACCACGTTGAGATCCCAAGGTGCCACTGGTGGCACAAAAGGGGGCTGAATATGCAGCACTCCCTTAACAAACGTCTGAACTTCAGGAAGAGAAGCCAGTTCCTTTTGAAAGAAAATGGATAGGGCCGAAATCTGGACCTTTATGGACCCCAACTTCAGGCCCATAGTCACTCCAGACTGTAGGAAGTGCAGGAACCGGCCCAGCTGGAATTCCTCTGTAGGGGCCTTCCTGGCCTCACACCAGGCAACATATTTTCGCCATATACGGTGATAGTGTCTTGCTGTCACGTCCTTCCTAGCCTTTATCAGCGTAGGAATAACTTCCTCCGGAATGCCTTTTTCCGCTAGGATCCTGCGTTCAACCGCCATGCCGTCAAACCCAGCCGCGGTAAGTCTTGGAACAGACAGGGCCCCTGTTGCAACAGGTCCTGTCTGAGAGGCAGAGGCCATGGGTCCTCTGTGAGCATTTCTTGCAGTTCCGGGTACAAGTCCATCTTGGCCAATCCGGAACAATGAGTATTGTTCTCACTCCTCTTTTTCTTACGATTCTCAGAACCTTGGGTATGAGAGGAAGAGGAGGAAACACATAGACCGACTGGAACACCCACGGTGTTACCAGTGCGTCCACAGCTATCGCCTGAGGGTCTCTTGACCTGGCGCAATACCTTTGTAGCTTTTTGTTGAGACGGGACGCCATCATGTCTTCCTGTGGCAGTTCCCTTCGATTTGTAATCTGAGTGAAGACTTCGTGATGAAGTCCCCACTCTCCCGGGTGGAGGTCGTGCCTGCTGAGGAAGTCTGCTTCCCAGTTGTCCACTCCCGGAATGAACACTGCTGACAGTGCTTGCACGTGATTCTCCGCCCAACGAAGAATCCTGGTGGCTTCCGCCATCGCCACTCTGCTTCTTGTGCCGCCCTGGCGGTTTACATGAGCCACTGCGGTGATGTTGTCTGACTGAATCAGCATCGGTTGGTTGCGAAGCAGTGGCTCCGCTTGACTCATGGCGTTGTATATGGCCCTTAGTTCCAGGATATTTATGTGCAGACAAGCCTCCTGACTTGACCACAACCCTTGGAAGTTTCTTCCCTGAGTGACTGCCCCCCACCCTCGGAGGCTCGCATCCGTGGTCACCAGGACCCAGTCCTGTATGCCGAACCTGCGGCCCTCGAGAAGGTGAGCACTCTTGTAGCCACCACAGAAGAGACACCCTGGCCCTCGGGGACAGGGTGATCAGCCGATGCATCTGAAGATGCGATCCGGACCACTTGTCCAACAGATCCCACTAAAAGATCCTCGCATGGAACCTGCCGAAGGGAATGGCTTCGTACGATGCCACCATCTTTCCCAGGACTCGCGTGCAGCGATGCACCGACACCTGTTTCGGTTTTAAGAGGTCTCTGACTAGAGTCACGAGCTCCTGAGCCTTCTCCGCCGGGAGAAACACCTTTTTCTGGTCCATGTCCAGAATCATGCCCAGAAAAGGCAGACGCGTTGTAGGAATCAGCTGCGACTTTGGGATATTCAGAATCCAGCCGTGCTGTTGCAACACTTCCTGAGAGTGTGCTACGCTGATCAGCAACTGCTCTCTGGACCTCGCCTTTATGAGGAGATCGTCCAAGTATGGGATAATTGTGACTCCTTGCTTTCGAAGGAGCACCATCATTTCTGCCATTACCTTGGTAAATATTCTCGGTGCCGTGGAGAGCCCAAACGGCAACGTCTGGAATTGGTAATGACAGTCCTGTACCACAAATCTGAGGTACTCCTGATGAGGTGGATAAATGGGGACATGCAAGTAAGCATCCTTGATGTCCAGAGACACCATAAAATCCCCCTCTTCCAGGCTTGCAATGACCGCTCTGAGTGATTCCATTTTGAACTTTAATCTTTTCAGATAAATGATCAGGGACTTTAAATTCAATATGGGTCTGACCGAACCGTCTGGTTTCGGTACCACAAATATTGTGGAATAGTATCCTCTTTTTTGTTGAAGGAGGGGAACCTTTACCACCACCTGCTGGAGATATAACTTGTGAATTGCCGCTAACACTACTTCCCGTTCCATGGGGGAAGCTGGCAGGGCCGATTTGAGGTAACGGTGAGGGGGCATCACTTCGAATTCCAGCTTGTATCCCTGAGACACAATCTGTATAGCCCAGCGAACCCACTGGTGGCTGAAATTTCAGAGACGCGCCACCACCGCTCCTGTGGAGCCCCAGCGTCATGCGGTGGATTTAGTGGAAGCCGGGGAGGACTTCTGTTCCTGGGAACTAGCTGTATGGTGCAGCTTCTTTCCTCTACCCCTGCCTCTGGCAAGAAAGGACGCACCTCTGACCTTCTTGCTTCTTTGCGATCGAAAGGACTGATTTTGGTAATACGGTGCTTTCTTAGGCTGTGAGGGAATATATGGCAAAAAATTTGACTTCCCAGCCGTAGCTGTGGAAACTAGGTCCGAGAGGCCGTCCCCAAACAATTCCTCACCCTTGTAAGGTAAAACCTCCATGTGCTTTTTGGAGTCGGCATCACCTGTCCATTGCCGAGTCCACAGGACCCTTCTGGCAGAAATTGACATTGCCTTTATTCTAGAGCCCAGTAGGCAAATGTCCATCTGGGCATCCCTCATATATAGGACAGCGTCTTCTATATGCCCCAGGGTCAGTAAAATGGTATCCTTGTCTAAGGTATCCATTTCCTCAGACAGATTATCTGTCCATGCTGCTACAGCACTACACATCCAGGCCGACGCAATAGCCGGCCTCAGTAGAGTACCTGAATGTGTATAAACAGACTTCAGGATACTTTCCTGCTTCCTATCTGCAGGATCCTTTAGGGCGGCCGTATCCTGTGACGGCAGGGCCACCTTCTTAGATAAGCGTGTCAGAGCTTTATCTACCCTAGGGGAGGATTCCCAGCGCACCCTGTCCGTTGGCGGGAATGGGTACGCCATAAGTAACCTTTTGGAAATCAGCACTTTCCTATCGGGGGAATCCCACGCTTTTTCACATAATTCATTTAACTCATGTGAAGGGGGAAAAGTCACCTCTTGCTTTTTCTCCCCATACATATAAACCCTCTTGTCAGGGACAGGGTTTACCTCTGATATGTGCAAAACATCCTTCATTGCTATAATCATGTAGCGGATGGCTTTAGCCATTTTAGGCTGCAATTTTGCATCATCCTCATCGACACTGGAGTCAGAATCCGTGTCAATATCTGTGTCAACAATTTTGGTAGTGGGCGCTTCTGAGACCCTGACGGCCTCTGCGCTGTAGGATCAGGCATGGGCTGAGACCCCGACTGTCCCAAGGCATCAGCTTTATCCAACCTTTTATGCAAGGAGTTTACATTATCATTTAATACCTTCCACGTATCCATCCAATCAGGTGAGACACGTCATTCATTTGCACTTGCTCTGCCTCCACATAGCCCTCTTCGTCAAACATGTCGACACACGCGTACCGACACCACACACACAGGGGATGCTCTATATGAGGACAGGACCCCCACAAGGCCTTTTGGAGAGACAGAGAGAGAGTATGCCAGCACACAACCCAGCGCTATATGACCCAGGAATCACACAGTAACTTAGTGTTAACCCAGCAGCTGCTGTATATATGATTAATGCGCTAAATTTATGTGCTCCCCCTCTCTTTTTACCCTTTCTACCGTGAGTCTGCAAGGGAGAGCCTGGGGAGCTTCCTCTCAGCGGAGCTGTGGAGAGAAAATGGCGCTGGTGAGTGCTGAGGAAGAAGGGCCCGCCCCCTCAGCGGCGGGCTTCTGTCCCGCGATTTTGTGTGAAATTAATGGCGGGGGCTCATGCATATAACAGTGTCCAACTGTATATATGCTGCTATTGCCAGGAGGTACTTAATTGCTCCCCAGGGCGCCCCCCCCCCCCCCCTGCGCCCTGCACCCTACAGTGACCGGAGTGTGTGGGTTAGTGTGGGCGCAATGGCGCACAGCTGCAGTGCTGTGCGCTACCTCAAATGAAGACAGGAGTCTTCTGCCGCCGATTTTGATGTCTTCTTGCTTCAACCCGCCGGCTTCTGTCTTCTGGCTCTGCGAGGGGGATGGCGGCGCGGCTCCGGGAACGGACGACCAAGGTTAGGTTCCTGTGATCGATCCCTCTGGAGCTAATGGTGTCCAGTAGCCTAAGAAGCGCAACCTAGCCGCAGTTAGTAGGTTTGCTTCTCTCCCCTCAGTCCCACGTAGTAGAGAGTCTGTTGCCTACTGAGTACTGGGTACGATACATAGAGAGCGACAGACAGAGCCGCTACGGTGTTCAGTACTCCTATGGAGCATGGAGTAAATATCCCATGGAGAAAGTTTAACATCTATTAAAACTTCCAAATACCATTTGATGAATTTGTTTTAACATAAGGAAAAGTTTACCATCCAATTCGGTATTTCATCATTGTTTTTAGTTACGTGGAAATAAATCAGTTATATGTTGGAGGATCCCATTTATCATAATTTTTTAAATGTTTTTATCCGATTTATATGTATGCAATTCAACAGGTTAATAACATTTATTATTAAGTGCTTTTCCGGTCTGTGGGATTTTTTAGTATAAAATAAAAAATTGTTAATATTTCAGTCTGTTTTGCGTTCTTTATGTTCTTTTTCTTCATTGTTTTATACAGGGCTAGCTAATACCCTGGTTTGTTTGAGAGCAGCGAACAGCATAACAGCTTAGGCTCTTATAGGCGCCTTTTCTGGTTAACATTCGACATAGTGTAGTATGCACAATTCCACTCGAGGCCTCTGCAAGCATCTGATTCTTGCCAAATGGAATGGGTCGCATCAGACGATAAAAAATAGGATTTTAATTACCTACCGGTAAATTCTTTTCTCGCAGTCCGTAGAGGATGCTGGGGTCCACATTAGTACCGTAGGGTATAGACTGGTCCACTAGGAGCCACTGGCACTTTAAGAGTTCGAGAGTGTGGGCTGGCTCCTCCCTCTATGCCCCTCCTACCAGACTCAGTTTAGAAACTGCCCGAGGAGAAAGACAACTTCGAGAGAAGGATTTTACACAGATAGTGGCGAGATTCACACCAGCTCACACACAATGCAAACCAAGCTAACTAGCTTGAAACATCAGCAACGGCTGAACAAGATTACTTACCAAGTAACAAAACAGTACGTAACCAAGAACTAAACTACTGCAGGATCACAAAGTGCTTGGCGGGCGCCCAGCATCCTCTACGGACTACGAGAAAAGGATTTACGCGTAGGTAATTAAAATCTTATTTTCTCTTATGTCCTAGAGGATGCTGGGGTCCATATTAGTACCATGGGGATTTACCAAAGCTCCCAGAATGGGAGGGAGAGCGCGGAGGCTCCTGCTGAACTGACTGACCAAACTTCAGGTCCTCAGAGGCCTAAGTACCGAACTTGTAAAACTTTGCAAACGTGTTTGACCCCGACCAAGTAGCTGCACGGCAAAGCAGTAAAGCCGAGACACCCCGGGCAGCCGCCCAGGAAGAACCCACCTTACGAGTAGAGTGGGCCTTAACAGACGTAGGACATGGCAATCCTGCCGTAGAATTAGCGTGCTGGATAGTGAACCTGATCCAGCAAGAGATCGTCTGCTTAGAAGCAGGACACCCAAGTTTCTTGGGATCATACAGGACACACACAGAGAGTCCGATTATCTGTGACGAGTAGACCTTTTCACATAAATTTTCAGAGCCCTTACAACATCCAAGGACTTTGATGAAATTGAGGAGTCAGTAGCAACTGGCACCACATTAGGTTGGTTGATATGAAATGCCGACACAACCTTCGGAAGGAACTGCTGACGGTGTCCAGAGCTCAGCTCTATCTTCATGGAAGATCAAATAGGGGCTCTTACAAGACAAAGCCCCCAACTCCGAGACACGCCTAGTAGAAGCTAAGGCCAACAAAGTGACAGCCTTCCACGTGAGAAACTTGACCTCAACCTCCGGCAGAGGTTCGAACCAATCCGATTGGAGGAACTGTAACACCAAGTTAAGATCCCAGGGCGCCGTAGGCGGCACAAAGGGAGGCTGGATGTGCAGAACCCCTTTCAGAAAAGTCTGAACCTCAGGGAGGGAAGCCAACTGTTTCTGGAAGAAAATGGATAAAGCCGGAATCTGGACCTGTACGGATCCCAACCTCAGGCCCATATCCACACCTGCTTGCAGGAAGAGGAGAAACCGTCCCAGTTGAAACTCCACCGTAGGTAACTTGGACTCGCCCCAAGATACATATTTTTTCCAAATACGATGGTAATGTTTAGACGTTACTCCTTTCCTAGCCTGTATCGGGATAGGAATAATCTTGTTCGGAATGCCCTTCCGAGCTAATATCTGGCGTTCAACCTCCATGCCGTCAAACGTAGCAGCGGTAAGTCTTGATAAGCGAACGGCCCCTGCTGCAGCAGGTCCTCCCAAAGAGGAAGAGGCCTCGGCTCTTCTTGCAGTAGATCCGCGTACCAAGTCCTTCTTGGCCTGAACACCTGTTCTCCTTATGAGCTTTAGAACTCTTGGAATGAGTGGAAGTAGAGGAAACACATACAGCAACTGGAACACCCACTAGGGCGTTCACTAGTGACTAGGGCATTCACTGCCACGGCTTGCGGGTCCCTCGACCTGGAACAATACTGCCGAAGGTTCTTGTTGAGACGAGAGACAATCATGTCTATTTGAGGTGCACCCCAAAGATCCGTTACCTACGTGAACACTTCCGGATGAGGTCCCCACTCTTCTGGATGGAGATTGTGTCTGCTGAGGAAGTCCGCTTCCCAGTTGTCTACTCCCGGAATGAAGATTGCTGACAGCGCCAACGCGTGTTTTTACCTCTGACATTGCAGCTCTGCTCTTCGTTACGCCCTGTCGGTTTATGTAGGCCACCGTCATTACATTGTCCGACTGCACTTGAATGGCTCGATCTCGCAGAAGATGGGCCGCTTGGAGAAGACAGTTGTAGACGGCTCTTAGTTCCAGAATGTTTATTGGTAAGCTGTATTCCAGGCTTGACCACCTTCCTTGGAAGGTTTTCCCCTGAGTGACTGCGTCCCAGCCCCGGATACTTGCATCCGTGGTTAGAAGGATCCAGTCCTGAATCCCGAACCTGCCACCCTCCAGAGGGTGAAGTAGTTGTGACCACCAGAGGAGTGAAATCCTGGCTTTTGGCGACAGACGTATTCCCTTGTGCATGTGTAGATGAGATCCCGACCACTTGTCCAGGAGATCCAGTTGGAAGGGCCGAGCATGAAACCTTCCGTACTGTAGAGCCTTGTAAAAGGCCACCATCTTCCCCAGAAGGCGAATGCACTGATGAACCAAAACCCGGGCTGGCTTCAGGACCTCCCGGACCATTGTTTGCATCACCAACGCTTTTTTCCCCGGAAGACGCACCCTCTGCACTTCTGTGTCGAGGATCGTTCCCAGAAAAGACAACCTCCTGGTCAGCTCCAAATGTGATTTTGGAAAAATCAGGATCCAACCTTGTTTCCTGAGCATATGAGTCGTGAGAACAATGGACTGGACGCTGCCTTTATCAGCAGATCGTCCAGATATGGGATTATGTTCACCCCCTGTATGCGGAGGAGAAACATCATCTCTGTCATCACCCTGGTGAACACCCTCGGTGCTGTGGAGAGGCCAAATGATAGTGCCCCAAATTGGAATGTGGAGGTGCGCATCCTTGATATCCAGGAAAATCAGAAACTCTCCCTCCTCCAGACATGAAATCACTGTTCTGAGAGACTCCATTTTGAATATCCAAATTGGTCTGACTGAACCATCCGGTTTCGGTACCACAAAAAGGTTTGAATAATAACCCTTGTTTTGCATATGAGGTGGAACTGGGACAATGACCTGTAATTTCCCCCAATTTTAGGATGGCTTCCTGTAGGAGAGCCCTGTTTGTCAGCAAAGCTGGCAAGCCTGATTTGAAGAATCAGTGAGGCGTGAGTTCTTTAAACTCCAGTCTGTACCCCTGGGACACAACATCCTGTATCCAGGAAGGATGACACCCTGACGTGGCTGAAATGTCTGAGTCTGGCGCCCACCAGTCCGTCCTCCAGGCTTTGAGGTCCACCGTCATGCTGAGGATTTTGAGGAACCAGAAGCATGTCTCTGGTCCTGGGAGCCTGCGAGTGCAGGCTTTTTGTATTTTGCCCGACCACCTCTAAAGAAAGTGGTAGAAGGCTTGGGCTTTTTTTTTATTTTTTTTTTGTCTTAGCGGTCCGAAAGGACTGCTGCACAGCTGTAGAAACGGTTTCTTCGTAGAAGGAGTAGCAGAGGGAAAGAAAGGTGACTTACACGCGGTTGCCGTGGAAATCCACGCATTCAACGCTTCCCCAAATAGTGACAACACAAATAAATATTCCAGGTGGCGCTTAAAAGTACAGAAAACAATTAAACATGTTAAAATAAAAAATATTTTTGTTTATTATTGATAAAAAAGAGATAATATAGTGTAGTATACACTGGTAACACAAACTCCCGGGAGTAAACAATATAAAATAAATATAAAATCCACACCACAGTAAGGAGCCTGATAGATGCTCACTAGATCAATACTGGCTATACTGATAAAAGATAAATGGTTGTAACATTATACATTGATGGCCATAACCGCTGTATAGTATATATTAATATGATCTAATCACACAGGTGTGCACTCCAGCACTAGATGTTATGTAAAATAAAAGTTATATGAAAGTCCCTCACATGTACATGGAGAATCCTTAGGTGCCAAACAATGATGACAGCACTCCGTATGAGGCACCTTAAACTGTCATAATTTAGGAAAGCAAAAAATCTAAAAAACATATTGGCACCCAGCTTCTTTAAAAGATCCTCTACACGGGAGTTGATAAAAAACAAAGGACCCTCACAGGGTTAAAGGTCTTTGGCTCTTATAAATGTAATCATACAAGGTGTACCACGTGTTCTTTTGTTCAAAACAAAACAAAAACAATCTCATCAGCTATAACGAAAAAAGAATATACTATTAAGTCATTCATTAATTGTAACACCTGCTATGTGGTGTACCTGCTGAGATGCCCCTGTCAATTTTACTATGTGGGCCTCACTATGCGTTCCCTTAAAATCAGATTTATGGAACACAGGAGGAACATTCTGAACAGGCATACCAACCATAGCATTCCACTGCATTTTTTGGATGCTCATGGAGGCAATCCCAAAGGACTCCAACTGGTTGGGTTGGAACAAATTCCAGCCACCAGTAGGGGAGGGGACCGCTTCAGAGCTTTGTGTAGACATGAAGCTGCCTGGATCTTGAAACTTGAGTCCCTAAAACCACAAGGTCTCAATGAAACCATCGATCTAGAGTTCATTTAAATGATCTTCATTGATCAATGGTGTTACATTTGATCTCTTTTCTCTGCTTTAGAATAGTCCCTCTGAATCTTGTAAATTCTAGGTACAGATGAGTACACCCTAGAGTGTTCTGACACTTGGGTTTGCTTAGATCTGTTTTCTCTTTACTTCTTTATGTCTTCTTCAGACACTTAGGTTGTTATTATTATTATTACCATCATTATAATTAATATGCATTTTTTTATTTAGTTGTTTATAGTACATATGTATGTGTATGTATATATGCATGCATGTATGTATGTATGTATGTATGTATGTATGTATGTATGTATGTATATATATATATATATATATACATACATACATACATACATACACACATATATATACATATATATATATACATATATACACACACACAGAATTGGTGAGGTCGGCACTCCCTCAAGTGATAACAGCTGCCCCGGTGCCTTCCTAATATCCAATGTATAACAGTACCGTTCTTCTAGAGAGGGGTAAGCATCCATCCACCCCCAATGTGCAAAGAACAGGCGGCACTCCAGGGTCTTGGTACAAAATTCAGTGTATTGCAAAAATCAAATCAGTGGCACATTGCGCCAACGTTTCAGCGCCACGCAGGGCGCTTTTGTCAAGGCTATGTGCAGGTGACACAAAAGGTGTCACCTGCACATAGCCTTGACAAAAGCGCCCTGCGTGGCACTGAAACGTTGGCGCAATGTGCCACTGATTTGATTTCAGCAATACACTGAATTTTGTACCAAGACCCTGGAGTGCCGCCTGTTCTTTGCACATTGGGAGTGGATGGATGCTTACTCCTCTCTAGAAGAACAGTGCTGTTTTTTTATATATATATATATATATATATATATATATATATTTATTTATTTTTTATTTATTTATTTTCTCCCTCTATTGGAGTTTGATCTACAGTTTTATTCATATTTGCATATAGACAGACAGTTATAATATCCAGGTGTATCCACCATTCTTTCACACATTGAGATTTATATACATGTGTGTAGAAAAATGCTTTTTTCCTATATGATGCAATACTATCTATCCCTATTCCCTATGTAATATAGATGTGTGTCATCGGATACTTCCAGTCTCACAGCTTTAGTGTATTTTGATTGTACCTATATATGATGATATTATACTGAATGTTATATATATTATATATTTTTTATTTATTTTCTTGTGTATACTGAGTGATTTAAACTTCTCAACGGATTTCCCCAAGACACAAGGCTGCTAATTGTTAGCAATTCAACTAATTAATTAATAATAATCACCTGAATGCATGCAGCCATCAGGTATAAGAGACACTCACTCTAACCTCACACTATACCTGCCTTTGGATAAAGACGCCCTGCTGTGCGTTGAAACGCGTTAAGGATACAGGACATTCTAACAATTCTCCCCCGACAGCACTTTCCACACCCAGCATATCCAGAGGGCTACAATCTTGCATTAACAGCCAAAACCTGGAACGTTTTTGGCCCAGCTGACACCAGTGCAGCACATGGGGAGATAGTCAGTGCTCGGACGGAGACTGCTCTCCATCTCTACACCTGATCCAGCTGTAAACTGACGGAGCTGACTACTTCCATCACAGCGCTCCCTGCACGGGTTACAGCGCGACTCACAACAAGGAGATCTCCACGGCTATACCTTGATACAGGGTGCCCAGTACAGGTGATCATCATCTGCCTCCGCTGCCGTACCGAGGCTACACCACTGGGGTGCTCATTGCCGGACGCGCAGCGCTCCCTGCATGGAAGCGCAGCGCCAACTTCAAACATCAAGACCTTCACGGGTTTTCTTCTTACCCCAGCAACGCACCCTGGGTGCCCACTCATCGCCTCCGCTGCCAGACCGGATAAATTACTTGGGCGGTTGATATCACATTCATCCAACTACTCCGTATACATACGGTACCACCTCAGTCCCGCTATTTAGCGAGGGTCCAGACACCCTGTTACACATAAGTGTCTGCTCCAAATTATGACAGTCTAAGGTGCCTCATACGGAGTGCTGTCATCATTGTTTGGCACCTAAGGATTCTCCATGTACATGTGAGTGACTTTCATATAACTTTTATTTTACATAACATCTAGTGCTGGAGTGCACACCTGTGTGATTAGATCATATTAATATATACTATACAGCAGTTATTGCAATCAATGTATAATGTTACAACCATTTATCTTTTATCAGTATAGCCAGTATTGATCTAGTGAGCATCTATCAGGTTCCTAACTGTGGTGTGGATTTTATTTTTATTTTATATTGTTTACTCCCGGGAGTTTGTGTTACCAGTGTATACTACACTATATTATCTCTTTATCAATAATAAACAAAAATATTTTTATTTTAACATGTTTAATTGTTTTCTGTACTTTTAAGCGCCACCTGGAATATTTATTTGTGTTGTCTCTGTTTGTCTGGATTCGGCATCTCCAGCTCCGGGTGGCTGCTGATTTACAGAATTTTACATCTATTAATTATACACCACTCACCTTAGCGCCATAGACCATTTCCTTGCTTCCCCAAATAGAGCCTGACCTGTGTAGGGTAGGCTCTCAACACTTCTCCTGGATTCCGCGTCTGCAGATCATTGGCGTAGCCAGAGTCCCCTGCGAGGTGATACCAACATGGAGGATATCCGTGCAGTCAGCGTACCCAGGTCTTTCATGGGTTCTACCATGAACCCCGCAGAATCCTGTATGCGACGTAAAAACAATTCAATGTCACTTTTATCCATTGCATCCAAATCCCCTAGTAATGTGCCTGACCACTTTACTACGGCTTTAGAAATCCATGCACAGGCAATAGTGGGCTTAAAGCCACTTCTGAAGCGGTAAATATGGATTTGAGCTTAGTGTCAATCTTACGATCAGCCGGTTCTTTCAACGCGGTAGAACCAGGGACAGGTAAAACCACCCTTTTAGACAGGTCTGGAGACAGACGTGTTAACAATTGGTTGGCTTTCCCCTTTTTTTTTTCTATCTTCCTCGGGGAAGGGAAAAGCAACCAGAACCCTTTTTAGGATTTGGAATTTTTTCTCTGGGTTTTCCCAGGATCTTTCAAAAATAGGTTTAATTCTTTAGACGCGGGAAAGGTTAGCGGGGCTTTCCTACTATCAGTGAAGTAAGCCTCCTCAACCTGTTCAGGTGTAGTGTCATAAATGTTTAACACATCTGTAATGGCCTCAATCATGAGCTGCACCCCCCTCAGCACATCCCCATCACGGTCTGAAGTATCAAAATCGGTAGCATCTTGCATAATTTGGGCAAGTGCACGTTTCCGTGAGAACATGCTAGTGGATTTTGCAGGAATAGGGACAGAGCCTGACCAAACTGCCATAGACGTCTTTAACACCTGAGTTTCAGTCTCCGTATCAGCTTCAACAATAGGGATCTGAGACAAAGCATTACAATCCTGTGTACATGGAATGGATGCCTCCTGAGAGGAAATCTCTTCTGCAGCATATGACACAGAGTCCTAGACTTGGCTATGTGAGAGAGTAAACACCTACACACACAGCAAAATGTCAGACAAAGTTTCCCTCCCAAGCATGCCACAGAGAGACACAGGTTGGAGCCAATCCACACACAGCGCTTTTTAAGGTAGAACTAATGAAACTACCAGCGCTGTCTGTGTACCTTAATAGACTACACAGAGTTTACACAGCCTCCCCCTCCCTTCTACAACCCCCTGGTACCTTACACGATAGCTAGAGTTGACTTGGAGGGACAGCTCTCCCTGTCAGCGCTTCTGCAGGCAGGAAGATGGCGCTGAACGCTGCTGTGTCCACTCTGAGGAGAAGCTCCACCCCCTTACATGGCGCTGTCTTCCCGCTCTTCTGAAGATTATACTGGCCTGAGGAATTGTGCTGGCAGTGATCCTGGGACCCTGACAGGCTTGGAGGTCAGTGTAGGGTGTAGGCGCTGGCTCAGGGCGCCAGTCACAGCGTCGCATTATGTACCGCTGAGCCCCGGAGCTGTTAGTACTGCGCTCCATACCCTGTTGCCGCCATCTTCACACCAGCTCATCCGATTGCTAGGGGGGCCGGTGACTAACTCGCCACTGATCTTCTGGCTCTGTAAGGGGGTGGCGGCATGCTGCTGGGGTGAGCAATCCCCTGTGGCGGGGAACATTCGATCCCCCCAGGAGCTCAGTGTCCTGTCAGCGGAGATAGTGGCTCAGACCCTGCAAGGCAGACACTACTCCCCCCCCCCTCCCTTAGTCCCACGAAGCAGGGAGACTGTTGCCAGCAGCCTCCCTGTAAAATAATAAACTCTAAAAATAGGATTTTAATACCTACCGGTAAATCCTTTTCTCTTAGTAGAGGATGCTGGGGATGCTTCAAGAACCATGGGGTATAGACGGGATCCGCAGGAGACATGGGCACACTATAAGACTTTGAATGGGTGTGAACTGGCTCCTCCCTCTATGCCCCTCCTCCAGACTCCAGTTATAGGAACTGTGCCCAGGGAGACGGACATTTCGAGGAAAAGGATTTAATTAATTATTTTAAACTAAGGTGAAATACATACCAGCTCACACCACTAACACGCCGTACAACATGGCATTCAACAACAACGCATGCAACGGCATGACCAACAACAGTCACAGATTGACTGAACTCAATGCAACATGAGCATAACTATAACCAAACTGCAGATACAGCCCGCACTGGGACGGGCGCCCAGCATCCTCTACGGACTAAGAGAAAAGGATTTACCGGTAGGTAATAAAATCCTATTTTCTCATACGTCCTAGAGGATGCTGGGGATGCTTAAAAACCATAGGGTTTATACCAAAGCTCTAGAACGGGCAGGAGAGTGCAGATGACTCTGCAGCACCGATTGACCAAACAAGAGGTCCTCCTCCGCCAGGGTATCAAGCTTATAAAACTTTGCAAAGGTGTTTGAACCCGACCAAGTAGCAGCTCGGCAAAGTTGTAACGCCAAGATTTCCCGGGCAGCCGCCCAGGATGAGCCCACCTTTCTGGTAGAATGGGCTTTCACCGATTTCGGTAACGGCAATCCTGCCATAGAATGAGCCTGCTGAATCGTATTACAAATACAGCACGCAATAGTCTGCTTAGAAGTGTGCTTAGAGGCAGGAGCCTCTGTTTTCCTAATCTGCGCCGGTCTGGCGACATAGATCTTCAAAGCTCTAACCACATTGAGAGACTTTGACTCCGCCAGGGCGTCAGTAGCCACTGGCACCACAATTGGCTGGTTAACATGATATGACGAAACCACTTTTGGCAGAAATTGCTGACGAGTTCTCAACTCCGCTCTATCAGCATGGAAAATCAAGTAGGGGCCTTTGTGAGACAAAGCTGCCAACTCAGACACTCGCCTTGCAGATGACAAGGCCAACAACATGACCACTTTCCAAGTAAGGAATTTTAACTCAACCTTGCGCAAAACTTCAAACCAATGTGATTGCAAGAATTGCAACACCACATTAAGGTCCCATGGTGCCACTGGGGGCACAAAGGGAGGTTGGATGTGCAGCACGCCTTTTACGAAGGTCTGAACCTCTGGAAGAGAGGCCAATTCCCTTTGAGAAAAGATCGACAAGGCCGAAATCTGTACTTTAATAGAGCCTAACTTTAGGCCAGCATCCAGACCTGCTTGTAGGAAATGGAGCAAACGCCCCAGGTGAAATTCCTCCGTAGGAGCCTTCTTGGATTCACACCAAAGGACATGTTTTCTCCAAAT
Organism: Pseudophryne corroboree; assembly: GCF_028390025.1. Taxonomy (NCBI): domain Eukaryota; kingdom Metazoa; phylum Chordata; class Amphibia; order Anura; family Myobatrachidae; genus Pseudophryne; species Pseudophryne corroboree. The sequence goes on along the minus strand of NC_086453.1, from coordinate 190,502,874 downwards.
ACGGTGGTAATGCTTTGCCGTTACTTCTTTTCTAGCCTGAAGAAGTGTAGGAATGACTTCACTGGGAATACCCTTTCGGGCTAGGATCTGACGTTCAACCTCCACGCCGTCAAACGTAGCCGCGGTAAGTCCTGATACACGCACGGCCCCTGTTGTAACAGGTCCTCCCGAAGAGGAAGAGGCCAGGGATCTTCTATGAGCAACTCCTGAAGATCTGGATACCAGGCCCTTTTTGGCAATCTGGAACAATCAGGATCGCCTGAACCCTTGTACTTCTTATAAATTTTATCACCTTTGGAATGTTTGGAAGTGGAGGGAACACATAGACCGACTGAAACACCCACGGTGTCACTAGGGCGTCCACCGCTATCGCTTGAGGGTCCCTTGACCTGGAACAATATCTCTGAAGTTTCTTGTTGAGGCGGGACGCCATCATGTCCAATTGAGGAACTCCCCAACAACTTGTCACTTCTGCAAAGACCTCTTGATGAAGACCCCATTCTCCGGGATGGAGATCGTGACTGCTGAGGAAGTCTGCTTCCCAGTTGTCCACTCCTGGAATGAAGACCGCTGCCAGAGAGCTGGCATGTCTTTCTGCCCAACGAAGAATCTTCGTGGCCTTGGCCATCGCCGCTCTGCTCTTTGTTCCGCCTTGGCGGTTTATGTACGCCACTGCTGTCACGTTGTCTGACTGAATCAAGACCGGCAGACCTCGAAGATGATGTTCTGCTTGCAGGATGCCGTTGTGGATGGCTCTTAATTCCAGAATGTTTATGTGTAGACAAGCTTCCTGGCTTGACCACTTTCCCTGAAAGTTTCTTCCCTGTGTGACTGCTCCCCAGCCTCGGAGGCTTGCATCCGTGGTCACCAGGATCCAATCCTGAATCCCGAACCTGCGTCCCTCCAGAAGGTGAGAACTGTGCAGCCACCACAGAAGGGAAATTCTGGTCCTGGGAGATAGAATTATTCTCCGGTGCATGTCCAGGTGAGACCCGGACCACTGGTCCAGCAGGTTCCACTGAAACACCCTGGCATGGAACCTGTCATACGGAATGGCCTCGTAGGCCGCCACCATCTTCCCCAGCAACCGAGTGCAGTGAAGAACTGACACCTTTGCCGGTTTCAGAATCTGTTTTACCATGTTCTGTGTTTCCAGAGCTTTTTCCACTGGAAGAAAAACTCAACAATTCTGTATCCAGAATCATACCCAGGAACGACAGCCGTGTCGTTGGATTCAACTGTGATTTTGGCAAATTTAGGAGCCAACCGTGTTGTTGCAGAATCGTCAGTGAAAGAGCAACATTCTTCAACAATTGCTCCTTGGACCTCGCCTTTATGAGGAGATCGTCCAAGTACGGGATAATTGTGATTCCCTGCTTGCGCAGGAGAACCATCATTTCCGCCATTACTTTGGTGAAAATCCTTGGAGCCGTGGACAGACCAAACGGCAACATCTGAAATTGGTAATGAGAATCCTGCACAGCAGATCTCAGGTAAGCCTGATGTGGAGGATATACGACACCATAAATTCCCCCTCCTCCAGACTGGAGATCACGGCTCGTAGAGACTCCATCTTGAATTTGAATTTCTTTAGAAAGAAATTGAGGGATTATAGGTTTAGAATTGGTCTGACTGAGCCATCCGGCTTCGGGACCACGAACAGGCCATGTTGAGACGGGGGTACCGTGACAATCGCTTGATTTTGACACAACTTTACTATCGCAGCGCTATCTCCCTTTCTGGAAGAGAAGCTGGCAAGGCCGATTTGAAAAATTGGTGAGGGGGCACGTCTTGAAACTCTAACTTGTACCCTTGGGTTACTATGTCTACTATCCAAGGATCCAGGTACCTGACTGAAGAGTTTGAGACGTGCCCCCACTGGAGCGGACACCCGCAGAGGAGCCCCAGCGTCATGCGGTGGATTTGGTAGAAGCCGGAGAGGACTTCTGCTCCTGGGAACTTGCCACAGCCTGTGACCTTTTCCCCCGTCCTCTCCCCCTCGCAGCAAGGAAGGAGGACCCACGTCCTTTTTTGAATTTATTGGGCCGAAAGGACTGCATCTGATAGTGAGGTGATTTCTTCTGCTGTGCAGGGACATAAGGTAAAAATGAAGATTTACCCGCGGTAGCCGTAGACACCAGGTCAGTGAGGCCGTCACCAAACAAGACCTTACCGTTAAGCGATAAAGCCTCCATCGCCTTTTTAGAGTCAGCATCAGCATTCCATTGATGAATCCACAATGCTCTCCTAGCTGAGACTGCCATGGCATTGGCCCTTGATCCCAAAAGGCCAATATCCCTTACAGCTTCTTTTAAATATGCTGCAGCGTCCTTCATGTGACCCAAAGTCAAAAGCACACTATCCCTGTCTAGGGTATCTACCTCAGAGGACAAGTTATCTGCCCACTTTTCAATAGCGCTACTCACCCATGTCGCAACAACGGCAGGCCTGAGTAGCGACCCTGAAGTGACAAATGGATTTCAGGGTATTTTCCTGCTTACGATCCGCAGGATCCTTTAGGGCAGCCGTGTCAGGGGACGGAAGCGCTAGCTTTTTGGATAGACGCGATAAAGCTTTGTCTGCCGTGGGGATTGACTCCCAGCTTTCCCTGTCCCCAGAGGGGAATGGATATGCCATTGGAATTCTTTTGGGAACATGTATCTTTTTGTCAGAATTTTCCCAAGCTTTTTCAAAAAGGTTGTTCAGTGCATTCAGTTCACGAGAGGGAGGAAACGTTACTTCAGGTTTCTTTCCTTTAAACATACAGACCCTAGTATCAGGAACAGCAGGGTCCTCAGTAATATGTAATACGTCTTTTATCGCCACAATCATGTACTGAATACTCTTAGCCAGTTTTAGATGTAATCTGGCATCACTATAGTCGACACTGGAATCAGAGTCCGTGTCGGTATCTGTATCTACTATTTGGGCAAATGCACGCTTCTGTGACCCCGAAGGGGTCTGGACCTGTGACAATGCATCCTCAATGGATTTCTTCCATGTCTGGTTCTTAGACTCAGATTTATTAAACCTCTTAGCCAACTTAGTCACATTTGTATTTAAAACACTCATCATATTGACCCAATCATCCGTCGGCGGTGCCGACACTGTCACTCTCACAGAACTGTCAGTCCCCACGCCAGCCTCCTCCTGGGAAGAACATTCAGCCTCAGACATGTCGACATACACACGTACCGACAGCCACAAACACACTGGGCTATAGGGGACAGACCCACAGCAGAGCCTGTTAGAAAGACACAGAGAGAGTTCAGCCAGCTCACACCCAGCGCCTATCCCAGTTCTGAAGTCAGACCTGCTAGCGCTTTTATCAACAATATCATTCACCAATTACAAGTGCCCCCACGTTTTGCACCCTGTTACTTTGCCAGCAGTGTGGAGGATCAGGGCCAGCGTCTATGTAGCCTTCTGTGAAGAGAGAAATGGCGCTGGTGAGAGCTATGTGGCTAAGCCCCGCCCCCGACATGGCGCGCTTCAGTCCCGCTCAAAATTCTTTATACTGGCAGGGGTCCCTTAACAAGTGCCTAGGCACTGTTAAATTGCATGCCAGTGGTATTTGCGGCCCCCCATGCTGCCCAGGGCACCGCGCCCTGCAGTGCCGTGATCAGAGTGGGAGCAAGGCGCACAGCGCGGTACCTCAAGCCGTCTTCTGCCGTCACTGAAGTCTTCTGATCTTTTCATACTCACCCGGCTTCTATCTTTTGGCTTTGTGACAGGGGTGACGGCGCGGCTCCGTGAACAAGCAGCTAGGCGTACCGTAGTGATCGAACCATCTGGAGCTAATGGTGTCCAGTAAGAAGCAGAGCCCTTGAACTTTTAAGTAGGTCTGCTTCTCTCCCCTCACTCTCACGAAGCAGGTAGCCTGTAACCAGCAGGTCTCCCTGAAAATAAAAAAACCTAAATAAAGTATTTTTCTGAGAAACTCAGGAGATTCTCCTCAGTGTGCATCCAGTCTCGCTGGGCACAAAATCTAACTGGAGTCTGGAGGAGGGTCATAGAGGGAGGAGCCAGTTCACACCCATTCAAAGTCTTATAGTGTGCCCATGTCTCCTGCGGATCCCATCTATACCCCATGGTTCTTGAAGCATCCCCAGCATCCTCTAGGACACATGAGGGGGAAAAAACTTTTACCAGAGAAACTCTGTAGAGCTCCCTTAGCTGTGACCGGGTCCTCCGGGCACATTTTCTAAAATGAGTCTGGTAGGAGGGGCATAGAGGGAGGAGCCAGCCCACACACAAACTCCTAAAGTGCCAGTGGCTCCTAGTGGACCAGTCTATACCCCATGGTACTAATGTGGACCCCAGCATCCTCTAGAACGTAAGAGAAAACACAGACTTCGGTTCTAACAATAGAAGTAAGAAGGTCATTAGCCTGGTGGCTACAGGCATCCCATCTGGACAAGGGGAGACCCTTTTGGATATCAGATTGGGAAATTCTGATGACAGATGCCAGTTTCCAGGGCTGGGGAGCAGTGTCAGGAAGGTTGTATTTTCAGGGGCAATGGACCAAGGAAGAAGGTTGACTGCCAATAAAAGTATTGGAACTTCGGGTCATATACATGGCACTAGTTCATGAAAAGGACATTCTACGGGAAAAACCAGTCCAGATCCACTCGGACCATGCGACGGCAGTTGCATACCTCAACCATCAGGAAGGAACTTGCAGGCGAAAAGCGATTAAGCCTTGTCCGCAGTGTTCGTTCCAGGAGTCCCAAACTGGGAAGCGGACTTTCTCAGTTGACACGCCATTCAGGCAAGTGAATGGGCTCTACACCCGGAGGTCTTCCAGACTCTAGTAGACAAGTGGGGGTTGCCAGAGATAGATCTCATGGCGTCACATCTGAACAACAAAGTTCTCACATACTGGTCAAGAACAAAGGATCCCAGAGCAATCTTTGTGGATGCTTTATCGGTGAGATGGGACTTTCATCTGGCTCCAATCACCCTATTACCCAGGGTGGTGAGAAAGATAAAACAAGGGAAAGGTGCCGTGATACCAATAGCTTCGGCTTGGCCCAGAAGGCATTGGTACACAGATCTGCAGAGAATGTCGATGGATGCTACACTTCTGCTCCCTCAACATCCAGATCTACTGATGCAGGGTCCTTGTTATCACAGACATCTGGATCGACTGTCTTTGACGGCGTGGCTCTTGAAGCCTCTATTCTGAAGTCAAAAGGATTCTCACTACAGGTAATTCAAACTATGCTCAGAGCAAGGAAACCTTCCTCAGCTCGCATTTATCACCGAATATGGCAAACCTATATTCATTGGTGCAGTGAACGGAAAATGGACCCTAAGTCTTTCAGAGTTTCCAGTGTCTTAGCATTCCTTCAGGCAGAAATGGATAAAGGTTTGAAGGTGGCTTCCTTGAGAGTGCAAGTGTTGGCACTGAATGTATGGTTCCAAAACAAAATTGCCAACTTACAGGATGTGTGTACTTTTTTCCAGGGAATGCTGCGCATTCAACTTCCTTTTGTAACCTCTTCCTTCTTGTACGGAAGGGTGTGCATGTGTGTTCTTATCGCCTGATTAGGGCTAGCTATGATGCTCCTGCCTTGAGCTTTGGAACACACTGGGATATATGGACAGACCTGTTGCATGCTGGGAGGCCGGAAAGCTTTGACCGAATGGTGCAAATCCGCTGTCGCTTCATCATATCCAATTGTTATCCTGTGGATCCTGTAGACTTAGGAGAAATACCATTAATAACATTAAGTTCTTACCATAATGTATATTTTCGTGACAGCCTAGAGACTGATGCGTCCACTATCGGTAGATTTTCCCATTTTTTCCTATCCTCCAGAGGAAAAGTAAAAGATGAGAGCAACCTTTTAGGGATTTGAAATTTCTTATTAGGATTAACCCACGGTTCTTCAAACAGGGTATTCAATTCCTTTCAGGCAGGAAAAGTGATGAGGACTTCTTTTTTACATTAAAGTAAGATTCCTCACACTCCTCTCAACTTATTAGGAATTTGCTCTATACTCTGATAGCCTCTATAAGAGCCTCTAATCCCTGTGGCAGAGTAGCATTCCCACCCCCCACCTCCAAATCCACCTCACCCTCCTTCATGCCTGACCCGTCAGAGTCAACCTGCAGGATATGGGCCAGAGATCGTTTTTGCGGACAAATGGGAGGGGATTGAGACGCTGGTTTGGGGACTGAGTCCCTATTCATAAACTCATCCACAGTCTGTCTTAAGTATTGTGTCTCTTTCTCATTGCAGGATAGTTTTGCAGAAATATTTGAGATCATTCCCTTAATGGAATTAACCAACTCCGGTTCAGCCCCGCTATTCTGGGAAGGTGCACTGCCCTGAGTACCCAGTAGTGAGACCCCTGGTGAAGAGGAACACTCCGCTGTACAAGAAACAAACTCTTTACCCGACATAATGTAAATGTGACAGCACACACACACACACAGAAAAAGGTTAAGCACAATTAACCCACAAAGAGCCCTTCAGGGAGACAGAGTTATTTGGAGCCAGCCCCCATATCGCTAATGCCAAGCTTAGCCGGGTCGCAGACTAAGTACCCTGATAGGGGACTTAGTAAACTAATATCACTACACCCCTGCTATGACCCCCTGGTACCGCTCAGGTAATCTGGAGTCTCTCCGGAGGAGCTGCGCGTCCCTGTCAGTCAGCGTCTGTGTCCACTGCAGATGGAAAATGGCTCTGGTGAGCTGCTGGATCCGCTCATAGTGAAGGCCCCGCCCCTTCAATGTTGTGCGGTCTTCCCGCTTTTTTTTATACTGGCTGAGGTAATTTGCTGCTTAAAATGGAAAGAAAATAAGAATTTACTCACCGATAATTCTATTTCTCGTAGTCCATAGTGGATGCTGGGTACTCCGTAAGGACCATGGGGAATAGACGGGCTCCGCAGGAGACTGGGCACTCTAAAAGAAAGATTAGGTACTATCTGGTGTGCACTGGCTCCTCCCTCTATGCCCCTCCTCCAGACCTCAGTTAGGGAAACTGTGCCCGGAAGAGCTGACACTACAAGGAAAGGATTTGGAATCCCGAGTAAGACTCATACCAGCCACACCAATCACCACGTACAACTTGTGATAACTATACCCAGTTAACAGTATGAACAACAACTGAGCCTCATTAACGGATGGCTCATAACAAAACCCTTTAGTTAAGCAATAACTATATACACGTATTGCAGAGAGTCCGCACTTGGGACGGGCTCCCAGCATCCACTACGGACTACGAGAAATAAAATTACCGGTGAGTAAATTCTTATTTTCTCTGACGTCCTAGTGGATGCTGGGTACTCCGTAAGGACCATGGGGATTATACCAAAGCTCCCAAACGGGCGGGAGAGTGCGGATGACTCTGCAGCACCGCATGAGCAAACTCAAGGTCCTCCTAAGCCAGGGTATCAAACTTGTATAATTTTGCAAACTTGTTTGACCCCGACCAGGTAGCAGCTCGGCAAAGTTGTAATGCCGAGACCCCTTGGGCAGGCGCCCAAGAAGAGCCCCCTTCCTCGTGGAATGGGCTTTTACTGATTTAGGATGCGGCAGTCCAGCCGCAGAATGTGCAAGTTGAATCGCGCCACAGATCCAGCGAGCAATAGTCTGCTTAGAAGCAGGAGCACCCAGCTTGTTGGGTGCATGCAGGATAACAGAGTCAGTATTTTTGACTCTAGCCGTCCTGGAAACATAAATTTTCAGGGCCCGGACTACATCCAGCAACTTGGAGGCCTCCAAGTCCCGAGTAGCCGCAGGCACCACAATAGGTTGGTTCAAATGAAACGCTGATACCACCTTAGGGAGAAATTGGGGACGAATCCTCAATTCTGCCCTGTCCCTATGGAAGATCAGATAAGGGCTTTCACATGACAAAGCCGCCAATTCTGACACACGCCTAGCCGAAGCCAAATATATATGACCACGTTCCACGTGAGATACTTCAACTCCACGTTCTGAAGTGGCTCAAAACAATGTGATTTTAGGAAAACCAACACTACGTTGAGATCCCAAGGTGCCACTGGAGGCACAAAAGGGGGCTGAATATGCAGCACTCCCTTAACAACGTCTGAACTTCAGGTAGCGTCTTTCCTAGCCTTTAACAGCGTAGGAATCACTTCATCTGGAACTCCCTTTTCCGTTAGGATCCTGCGTTCAACCGCCAAGCCTTCAAACGCAGCCGCGGTAAGTCTTGGAACAGACAGGGCCCCTGCAGTAACAGGTCCGTCTGAGACACAGAGGCCATGGGTCCTCCGAGATCATTTCTTGTAGTTCTGGGTACAAAGTTCTTCTTGGCCAATCCGGAACTACGCGTATAGTTCTTACTCCTCTCTTACTTACTATCCTCAGTACCTTGGGTATGAGAGGAAGAGGAGGGAACACATAAACCTACTGGTACACCCACGGTGTCACTAGTGCGTCCACAGCTATCGCCTGAGGGTCTCTTGACCTGGCGCAATACTTTTGTAGCTTTTTGTTGAGGCGGGACGCCATCATGTCCACCTGTGGCCGTTCCCAACGGTTCACAATCTGCGTGAAAACTTCCGGATGAAGTCCCCACTCTCCCGGGTGGAGGTCGTGCCTGCTGAGGAAGTCTGCTTCCTAGTTTTCCACACCCGGAATGAACACTGCTGACAGTGTTGGCACGTGATACTGCACCCATCGGAGAATCCTTGTGGCTTCTGCCAACGCCATCCTGCTTCTTGTGCCGCCTTGTCGGTTTAGATGGGCGACAGCCGTGGTGTTGTCTGACTGAATCAGCACCGGCTGGTTTTGAAGCAGGGGTTCTGCTTGCCTTAGGGCATTGTAACTGGCCCTTAGGTCCAGAATAATTATGTTCCTTGGAAATTTCTTCCCTGAGTGACTGCTCCCCAACCTCGGAGACTTGCATCCGCGGTCACCAGGACCCAGTCCTGAATGACGAATCTGCGGCCCTCGAGAAGATGAGCACTCTGCAGCCACCACAGCAAAGACACCCTGGCCCCGGGGACAGGGTGATCAGCTGATGTATCTGAAGATGCGATCCTCACTTGTCTAACAGGTCCCACTGAAAGTTCCTTGCATGGAACCTGCCGAATCCATCCGTGCTGTTGTAGCACTTCCCGAGATAGTGCTACTCCGACCAACAACTGCTCCTTGGACCTCGCCTTTATAAGGAGATCGTCCAAGTACGGGATAATTAAAACTCCCTTTTTTCGAAGGAGTATCATCATTTCTGCCATTACCTTGGTAAAGACCCTCGGTGCCGTGGACAGTCCAAACGGCAGTGTTTGGAATTGGTAATGGCAATCCTGTACCATAAATCTGAGGTACTCCTGGTGAGGATGGTAAATGGGGACATGTAGGTAAGCATCCTTGATGTCCAGGGATACCATGTAATCCCCCTCCTCCAGGCTTGCAATAACCGCCCTGAGCGATTCCATCTTGAACTTGAATTTTTTTATAAAAAACAATAAACGGAAGGAAGATGTCACAACTGAGGGCCTGAGCTGACGGGAGGCAGCCTCAGTTGTAGGGGCTGAGATGTAACAGAACCTGGGAGGTTGTATCAGACTCCTAGACATGTAAGTAACATGTAGAATAACTGCCCGAAGGCGTGACCACGACAACCAGGATAAAAGTCAATGATGTTTATTATGACAAACTCCGTAACACAGCAGCAGTAAAAGGAAACATAAAAGTCAACAGAGGATAAATACAATTCCTGGGTACTACAGGGTGGCAAGGGCCACAGGCACTGGTAGTGTGAGACAGTTCTTATAATCTTCTAGTTGGAAAGTCCTTACCAGGCCTGACTGTAGCAATGGAGAGAACCCAGGATCGTACCAGCTGATGTTCCAGGAAAGGCTGGGCTGCTGAAGGTAAAACGGCTGCTGTGGATACTGGCTGGAACCAGACTGTTGTTGGTACGGAGTGGATACTGGCTGGAACCAGTTAAATAATAAACGAACTTGAGAGCGATGAAATAATAATGAAGTTTGGAGTTTGAGAGCGGTGAAATAATAATACCGGTGGAGAGTGGTAAACTGCAGAAAAGGACACCGGCCCTTTAAGAGAAGCTATACACTGCTGGAAGCTGGGCTGGAAGCAGGTGATTGTTTGAGAGCGGTGAAATAATAATACCGGTGGAGAGTGGTAAACTGCAGAAAGGACACCGGCCCTTTAAGAGAAGCTGTACACTGCTGGAAGCTGGGCTGGAAGCAGGTGATTGTTGTAGCTGGAAACAGGTGAGTCCAGAATGGATCGGAGAGTCAGGCTACACCGCAGATGGAATGCTGGTGCGGGTCTCTATAGCAGAAGTCTGGAGACAGGAGCTGGAACCTGGAAGACAACCACAGGAGAGAGACAAACTGGAACTAGGTTAGACAACCAAAGCACTGACGCCTTCCTTGCTCAGGCACAGCTTACTTATACCTGCAGCAAGGAAGGGGTTGGCTAGGCAATTATGCAAATCAACAATACAGACAGCAGATTGGTGGAAATGCTCAGATGACAAAATCCAAGATGGCTGCGCCCATGCAGACACTTGGAGGGAAGTTTGGTTTGTAATCCATGTGAGAATTGAAACAGTAATGGCGACGCCGGCCACAGGAGACGCCAGACTGACAAGCGCACATTTAACCACGCGGGCACAGCGGAGGCCGCGGCTGATGAAATCATCACTCTGACATTCTGCATGTGGAAACTCAGGAACAGCGGGATCCGGTCCTGGAACGCTGAGCCAGCCTTAGGAGGCATCTGAAGGGTAAGTAATGGCGTCCAGATACCCGGATCGTGACAGAAGATCAAAGGCGCTACTTTACAAAGGATTAATGTACTAAAAGAGAAATATATTATACATCACTTGCAATCTTCGTAGTCCTTCGTTAATTTCTTTCTATTATTCCAATGATTACCGGATGTTTACATGCAAAAAAACAAAATTAAACAACAAATGTGTAGTAATGTCTGTAATAAGTTCAATTTTCTGTGAGTTCTCCGTTGAAACAGAACCCTATGATGTGAAGATTTCTTGATAGTAGATAAGGTATCTACCTTGATAAAGACCTTGTGTCGAAACGGCGTCGGTGATACCAGACAGTGCTTTTTTTATTCTTCTCCGTTCATACCATTCCAAGGTAATTTTTAGCATTTGTGTCCACAAGTATAAGTCCGGAATTTACTTGTGATTGTCGTATTTCATTCTGACACACATTTGTTTTATCCTGGAATTGTTTTTGGGAATTGAATCGGGAGATTTTATCTGATTGTTCATTATAATCTTATCATGTACAAATAAATAATTGTTTTGGAGAGAAGAGTGATTTATCTATTTAAAGAAACCGCTACGTGTGGAATTCCATCTGCTGAAAAGTGAGTGTGGTACGTTTTATTGAACAGAGCTTGCTTCATATGCTATGATCAGAAGTGTAAAAGAAACCTTTATGTGTATGGTGATATATAATTTTAAGTGAGTCTTGGTACGTTTACCTATGTTTATGAAGTGGTGGTGAGAAGCTATCCTTATCTACTATCAAGAAATCTTCACATCATAGGGTTCTGTTTCAACGGAGAACTCACAGAAAATTTAACTTATTACAGACATTACTACACATTTGTTGTTTAATTTTGTTTTTTTGAATGTAAACATCCGGTAATCATTGGAATAATAGAAAGAAATTAACGAAGGACTACGAAGATTGCAAGTGATGTATAATATATTTCTCTTTTAGTACATTAATCCTTTGTAAAGTAGTGCCTTTGATCTTCCTTCCGTTTATTGTTTTTTATTTGTTTCTTGTGTGATCTGGATTTGGGCGGATCATAAGAAGGTTAGGATTGGGCTGCTAACTTCATTGCGCCAGAACTCATACATATCTATTTTTATTTTTTTATGTATGTGTTCAAGGATTTCAAATTTAAAATGGGTCTCACCGAACCGTCCGGTTTCGGTACCACAAACAGTGTGGAATAGTAACCCCTTCCTTGTTGAAGTAGGGGCACCTTGACTATCACCTGCTGGGAATACAGCTTGTGAATTGCCTCTAGCACAGCCTCCCTGCCTGAGGGAGTTGTCGGCAAGGCAGATTTGAGGAAACGGCGGGGGGGAGACGCCTCGAATTCCAGCTTGTACCCCTGAGATACTACTTGAAGGATCCAGGGATCCACCTGTGAGCGAGCCCACTGATCGCTGAAATTTTTGAGGCGGCCCCCCACCGTACCTGGCTACGCCTGTGGAGCCCCCGCGTCATGCGGTGTACTCAGAGGAAGCGGGGGAAGAATTTTGATTCTGGGAACTGGCTGACTGGTGCAGCTTTTTCCCTCTTCCCTCGTCTCTGTGCAGAAAGGAAGCACCTTTGACCCGCTTGCTTTTCTGAAGCCGAAAGGACTGTACCTGATAATACAGTGCTTTCTTAGGCTGTGAGGAAACCTGAGGTAAAAATTTTTTTTTTTTTTCTCCAGCTGTTGCTGTGGATACGAGGTCCCAGAGACCATCCCCAAACAATTCCTCACCCTTATAAGGCTCTATGTGCCTTTTAAAGTCAGCATCACCTGTCCAGTGTCGGGTCTCTAATACCCTCCTGACAGAATGGACATTGCATTAATTCTGGATGCCAGCCGGCAAAATATCCCTCTGTGCATCCCTCATATATAAGACGACGTCTTATGTTCGCAAAATAGTATCCCTGTTTGACAGGGTTACAGACCACGCTGCAGCAGCACTATCTGCAGGTCTCAGTCTAGTACCTGAGTGTGTAAATACAGACTTCAGGATAGCCTCCTGCTTTTTATCAGCAGGTACCTTCAAAGTGGCCGTATCCTAAGACGGCAGTGCCACCTTTTTTGACAAACGTGTAAGCGCCTTATCCACCCTAGGGGATATCTCCCAGCGTAACTTATCCTCTGGCGGGAAAGGGTACGCCATCAGTAACTTTTTAGAAATTACCAGTTTCTTATCGGGGGAACCCACGTTTTTCACACTTCATTCACTCATTTGATGGGGGAACAAAACACTGCCTGCTTTTTCTCCCCAAACATAAAACCCTTTTTTAGTGGTACTTGGGTTAATGTCAGAAATGTGTAACACATTTTTTATTGCCGGGATCATGTAACGGATGTTCCTAGTGGATTGTGTATATGTCTCAACCTCGTCGACACTGGAGTCAGACTCCGTGTCGACATCTGTGTCTGCCATCTGAGGGAGCGGGCGTTTTTGAGCCCCTGATGGCCTTTGAGACGTCTGGGCAGGCGCGGGCTGAGAAGCCGGCTGTCCCATAGCTGTTACGTCATCCAGCCTTTTATGTAAGGAGTTGACACTGTCGGTTTATACCTTCCACCTATCCATCCACTCTGGTGTCGGCCCCACAGGGGGCGACATCACATTTATCGGCATCTGCTCTGCCATCACATAAGCCTCCTCATCAAACGTGTCGACACAGCCGTACCGACACACCGCACACACACACAGGGAATGCTCTGACTGAGGACAGGACCCCACACAGCCCTTTGGGGAGACAGAGAGAGAGTATGCCAGCACACACCAGAGCGCTATATAATTTTGGGATTAACACTATATTGAGTGAATTTTTCCCAATAGCTGCTTGTATATACAATATTGCGCCTAAATTTTGTGCCCCCCCCCCCCTCTCTTTTTAACCCTTTGAGCCTGAAAACTACAGGGGAGAGCCTGGGGAGCTGTCTTCCAGCTGCACTGTGAAGAGAAAATGGCTCCAGTGTGCTGAGGGAGAAGCCCCGCCCCTTTTTCAACTGACTTTCTCCCGCTTTTTCTGGAATACTGGCAGGGGTAATTTTACATCTATATAGCCTCTAGGACTGTATATGATGTAGATTTGCCAGCCAAGGTGTCATATATTGCCCTCAGGGCGCCCCCCCCCCAGCGCCCTGCACCCTCAGTGACCGGAGTGTGAAGTGTGCATGAGGAGCAATGGCGCACAGCTGCAGTGCTGTGCGCTACCTTGGTGAAGACCAAAGTCTTCTGCCGCCGATTTTCCGGACCTCTTCTTGCTTCTGGCTCTGTAAGGGGGACGGCGGCGCGGCTCCGGGAACGAACACCAAGGCCAGTTCCATGCGGTCGATCCCTCTGGAGCTAATGGTGTCCAGTAGCCTAAGAAGCCCAAGCTAGCTGCAAGCAGGTAGGTTCGCTTCTTCTCCCCTTAGTCCCTCGATGCAGTGAGCCTGTTGCCAGCAGGTCTCATTGTAAAATAAAAAACCTAAAATAAACTTTCTTTCTAGGAGCTCAGGAGAGCCCCTAGTGTGCATCCAGCTCGGCCGGGCACAGAAATCTAACTGAGGTCTGGAGGAGGGTCATGGTGGGAGGAGCCAGTGCACACCAGATAGTACCTAATCTTTCTTTTAGAGTGCCCAGTCTCCTGCGGAGCCCGTCTATTCCCCATGGTCCTTACAGAGTTCCCAGCATCCACTAGGACGTCAGAGAAACCTAACAAATACTTTCCTTACTAGAAGCTCAGGAAAGCCCCTAGTGTGCAACCAGCTCGAGCCGGGCACAGATTCTAACTGAGGTCTGGAGGAGGGGCATAGAGGGAGGAGCCAGTGCACACCAGATAGTACCTAATCTTTCTTTTAGAGTGCCCAGTCTCCTGCGGAGCCCGTCTATTCCCCATGGTCCTTACGGAGTACCCAGCATCCACTAGGACATCAGAGAAAACCGTTTTAAGGCTGTTTTGCCAGTGTGGGTACTGTGTACCGAGATGCAGCTGTGTACTGTGTCTGGAGATGCATTCCGCCCCGGTTAGAAGCCGTGCGTCTCCGTACCCTCATATCGCCATAATGGCCAGCGA